>NC_036181.2:1910000-2046250 GCF_900002385.2 Plasmodium yoelii | reverse complement strand
AACCCTGAAAACCCTGAACCCCTAAACCCTGAACCCTGAACCCTAAACCCTGAACCCTAAACCCCTGAACCCTGAACCCTGAACCCTAAACCCTAAACCCTGAACCCTAATTATGATATATCACAATATGAATTAATATACGCAATATAAACATTTTTTTTTATTCATATTAAATCGATATGAACACTAAATTATATATATTAGAAATTATGAAAAAATGTTATACAACCCCATTCATATTAGCTTATAACCCTCCTTGGTTGCATATTTGGGCTTTTGAATTTCATTTTGTGATTAAACATACGGAATGATATATATTTAATTGGTGTTCAAATTATAAAAAATTAATACAATATAATACTTAACCCTAACCCACAACATAAAAACAATATAAAAACTATGATCAAAAATTACTTCGAAATAGACAATTCCTTAAAATAAATCAATTGTCATATTCAGAATAATTTATTAATGATCAGTTTTCTTCTTTATTTTTTTATCTTTTTTCTTAAATGTTTTTGAGATCGTTTCCGAAATCCAAATAACGAATACTAATATAAAATGTTAAGAAACGTATGGGTTTTTGTTAATAATTGCACATATTTAATGAAAATATTTTTTAACTCCTTATTATTTACCTTATAAGAAATTCCTAAAAAAATTGATATTGCAGCAAATATCGACACAACTGGAATTAATTTGCTTACTATCGACGAACTTGATGATGTAACATCAGAAATTTGTCCAGGTTCTCGAGCTTCTCCAGTTCGTTCAGTAATTTGTCCAGTAATTTGTCTAGTATCTTGTGGTGTATTTGTCTCTGTAAGAGATGGAAATTTGCTATCTTTATCATCTTTACATTCATTTTTTAAATTATCATAATCATTTGATAGTTTAGAAAATATTTCTTTATATGGACTACTATCAGTAATATCAGAATCTTCATTAAGTGCTTTATATTTTTCAACAAATTGATTAGCTTTATCCGAACAGTTCTTGCAATTTGTTTTTTCATCATCAAGTTCATTATACAAGTTACATAATGATTTAAATGGATCATAAAATTTAGATATAATATTAATATTCATACTTAAATAATTTTTTTTATCTATGAGTTCCTTATAATTCTTATATTCACTGACATCTTTTATTCCCGTGATATAATTATCACGATTCACTATTTGATAATTATAAAAATCTTTTATATTGTCATGGTCTTTACTTCCGCCCAGGTTTAACATATAACTTAACCATATCAAAATGTAATCAACAATATCGATGTTTTTTTTTGCAACAGAATTAAACAAATCAGAACTCCCAAAGAACGCACGAAACAAATATAAACATACAGTACTAATTTTATCGAACTTACTATGACATTGACTACTTTGACAATAATTATTTAAAACTCCATCATCTTTAAAATCACAGCCTTTATTACTCAATGTATCGGGAAAATCCTCCCATACTTTCTTGAACTGTTTACACTAAGAAACATTTAAAAACAATTAATAAAAACGCGAATTATTAAAATAAATTTTAATGATATTTATATGTAATACAATATAAAAAAATGTAAAGGAAACTATTATTATTAAAAAATGCATATACCAATTCTTTATTCATTATAATGGGGTTTTATTTTTGATTTGCAAATTGGGTACAATCATCCTGTTTTTATATACACTCCACCAAATACGTGACGCAAATGTTTAACCCAATATATAACATCTGTCTGTAGTTAAATATGTAAGTTTTTCAATAATTAAATTAATATAGAATAATAAAATAATGTTATTATTAAAAAAAGGTTTTATTAGTGTTTATGCTAATTAGCTAAGTTACCTTAAATAGAGAATTGCTTAATAAACTTTTGATTAAATATATTATGCATTTTATACAATAAATACTATTCTTACTAACATTTGGTATAACTTTATTATAAAAATGGATATCTTTCTATAAAGAATTTAAAGTATGTTTGAACATAGAAAAGGTATATATTTATATTTTATGTTTTGATGATTGTCCTTCAAAAAATTAAATGCTGTATAAATCTAAAAAAATAAAAATTATATTATTACTATAATCCTTAAAGTATATAAATAGTCATTTTTTTAAATATATTAAATATTTACATACTTATTTCTAATACAATAAACCACTGTTTTATTAAAATTATAGTATTTTCAAATTAAGTTATTTTACTTACATCTATATGCAAATTATATAAATTTATATTGTTTTTAATGAATGTAGATAAATTCATAATTCATTTTAATAAGTTCTATAACTTTATTTTTATTCCCACATATTCCAATTTAGAAGTATTCTTTATTTAGTAATTTTATAATGTTTTCCATATTTTTCCACCGTTAAAGCGGCAATTAGCACTGAACCCGTATTTATTATGCTATTCATAAGCTTAAATAAGTTTTTATATGTAGATCGTTTTTAAAATAATACTTAGGAAATTTTAAATATATAACACATAAATAAGTATTGATGAAATTTAAGTGTAATAGAAAACTATGAGTTATTAGATTATTGTCCTTTTAGATAGGAGAGATAAGGGATGTATGCTTTTTTAAGACAAGGATATATCCATATAAGATTTACCTATTCTACACAGTTTAATTATTTCTTATATTTTCTACCATTAAAGTTTTTAATTCATGTATAAATTAAAAATATCTTAGAATTATTAATATTATTTTCCTTGGTACTGGTAGTCTAATGTTATCACATTAAAGCATACTTAAATAAATGTTATAATATTTCATTTGATCTTGTATACATACAATTTAATCTGATAACACCTTTAATAATATATATAATGAATTTATACCCATATAGTGTATCAAATAAACATAATACATATGTTCGTATTTAATACTTTATCTATTGTTATTACTATTATTATTGTTACTGCTATGTAACTATATAGTACAACGGAACAATTAATGCACTCAATAAGAATCCTTTAAATCAATGTAGAATATTTCCGTATTTTATTGTTTTAAAGTATATATTTTAGAATGTATATCATATTGTAAAACATTTTATTTAAATTATAGATTTATATTTTGTATATATAATAACCTAATAAAAATATTATTTCAAATTAATTATTACATACTTTTGCTGTATATTTTGCATTAATATATAATTGTATATATTTCCAAATTTAACATATTTCAATATTAGTAGTTGGTATAATATTTTACTATATTAGATCAATAGCGATATTCTATATATCATATTATTTATAATTATTAGAACTATAACATTATATTTAATATACTTATGTTTTTTCAATTTACTATTTATAACATATTTCCAATTTATTTATACCTCAAAATATAAAATTTACAAATTAATAGTGATTAATATGTTAGTATACCTTATGATAAATAAATTATGCCGTATAAATCAATTTCTATTAATACAAAAAGAGAATAGTAACTACAATTAAAACTTCAAAAAATATTATATAGTTCAATTTTTTATGTGTTACTAAATACGTTAGAACCATAATAATATCTATAGACAACGTTATATTGTCGATATATACCAACCTATACTTTATCACTATCTATTATATGTCCCCAATGTCCTTAATTAACAATAATAATATGCCCATATAATGCACAGCAATATTCAAAACCAATTATCTTATAATTCATATCCACCTTCACATATAATGCTATTATTACAACATATATTCCCGTAATACAATTTAAATCAAAATAATAATGACACAAATAATAACTTTTACTAAATAAAATTTCCATAAAATTAAGAAACATATTATGATGTGCATAATTCAATATACTCCCTCATTAACAAGTTTTATATAATAGACAATTATCATATACCATGATATCACTTCATATATGAAATATAAACATTTTATTTTAATCATATTAAATCGACATGAACACTCAATTGTATATATTATACTTTATGGGAATTATGGTATTGCCCCTTTCATATTAGTTTATACCCCCTTTTTGATTGCATATTTAGACGACATCCCGTAATTAAGTATACGAGGTAATAAATATTGTCAAATTATAAACAAACTAATAAAAATATAGTCCTAACCCAAAACAGAGATTACATAAAACAAAACTATAACTTATAGTACAGAACCCTGACACAAAATACGAGTTTCCCAAAATGCAACTCTAAACCTCACCATAGCTTATAATTTTATTAATAAGTGCGTTTATATTAATAAATTCAAAATCCATTAATACATAATATATATCCATGAAAATATGGACAAATGAGATTTTGACAAACACTAAACAAAGATAAATTAATTATATATTAAATTAAATGTATATAATGAAACATACAATTAAATCATATTTCATTATTCTATATAACGTAAACAAATGTAACTTTTATGCCAAAAAATATTAAATATACTATTTTTAATCATTTAAACAGGTATAATAAAACATAATAATAAAGAGTGATTATTTTGATGTTTTTGATTTTTTGGGTTTTTTATATACTTTCATGATTAATTTAATGTATTGACAAGACCTAATAAATGTTTCAAATGAAACCACGGAACATAAAACAGTAAATGCGATAGGAACGGTTCCTGATATTATTATCACCAAAGAAAGAAAAACCAACAATATTGACCTCAATTTTAATCCTTCGTACAATTCGTTTATCTTTCGTTTATTTTTATAAGTATTAACACTACTTAAATTGGGCTGTCTATATTCTCTCTCCAAGAAATTTACTTCGTTTTTCAATTGGTTATAGTCTTCACCTTCTGATACATAATTATTTTCATCTTTTTTTCTTATTCTTTTATTTTGTATCACTTTTGTTGTTATTCCACTATCCCCCATATTATCAATCTCTTTTTTTACTTCTTTTAATTCTTCTCGAATTTTATAAATTAACTTTTTAGTTCTTTTATCTAACTTATTTAAATCGGGTAATGTACTCTTGTCTTTATGATTCTTTATATATGAATTTATAGCATTTCGAATATGTATAATTTCTTCGTTATCATCATTGTACTCATTAAGTTGTTTTGTAAGACTAAAAGTTGATTCATAAAAATCATTTAAATCGAACTCCTTTTCTACATCTCCTAATATTCTATTGCTTCTAAATTTTATTATATTCCTTTCATCCCATATTTCCTGCAAAGAAATGAAATATTTATTAACATATTTCCAATTAATTTTAATTGTTTAACTTAAATGTTTTACAAATAGATACAAACACTATAATCAAATATTAATAATAAATGAAAATAATCTGTAACTTACATTTTTGGAATATTCAAAAGAACAAACAACAATTGAAAAAAGAACGTATTTTAAAATATTCACTCTCATTTTTATCTTTATTTATTAAATAATTGAAATAATAAATGTAGTTTGAAATAATGATGGTAACTTCATATTTATTCACAAAATAGTAATATTTACTACTTTTTTCTTCTTAAATTTATCAATAAATATATCTATAAAAAAACTATGCAATTTATTTCATTTATTAATTTTTTCAATTTCCAACAGAATTATGCAACCGTTGTTATATTAATTAAAAGTATTTATCGATATACATATTATTATGTTATTTTTTTCTCAAAAAATACACCATTTTTTATATTTTTATTATATATATATACAACTATTTTCCCTAAAATTTATTTTTTGAAAATTTGTTATACAAATCATTTTTTAATACAATTTATAATACATTAGCATATTTAGTGATATGGTCCTAATATTTTATGAACTTATATATTTCCATTATTCCTTACATATGAGAAACTAATAAATATCAATTAAAATAATAACATATTAGATACATATATTTTTTATATGAATAAATACAAACATATAATGAAAACATTAACAAAACATCATTCTTATTTACATTTAAATGGTTTTTTATTATAATATTTCTCCAATTCTAAATATTAATAATATTCTCCACTTTATTTTCCCATTTTTTTGTAAAAATATATTTTTTTATATATTACCATGGAACCATTTTATTTATAAATATATCTCAGAATATACAACATCAAATATATTTTTTATATTCAAATAATGTAAAATATTCATATTTCCAAGTATACCTCCTATAAATCACAATGCATATATCAAATCAGAAAATCAAATACAATTAATAAGAAATCCTTTATTTTATCCTATTCATTAAACACATATTATAGTATATTTAATAGTTAAACATTATTTTGTCTTTATTTTTATAAATATTATTTAAATATAACATAAATATAGTACATTTCCTCATATAAAAATAGGCTAAATCAACCTCAATATTCCTCACATATATTAAACCCATAATTATTTGTACTAATAACTGAAATCCAGTTTATTTAGTATTCTTTAAATTTATACACATTTTAAATTTGACTTCAAATATAAGTTAATTAAATTTATCATTCCAAAGAATCTTACTTTTATAAACAAAAAAAATAAATTAATAAATGGTGCAGGATCGATCTGAATAAGTTTGTATATATTAATAATCCCAGTTTCTTATCGACTCGATTTATAATATTTTTCATCTTTTTTTCTTACTTCCCCTTCTCCTCCAACTCATAAATACTAACATAAACACTAATGTAAAAATCACAAAAATGTATAATATTTTCCAGTGGATAAATATTTTTTAAATATTATACTAATTCCACATGATCTTATACATAATTCCTAAAATAATGGATCTTAAAATAAATATACTTTTAACGTAACTTATTTCACTTATATATATTTTCTCCAAATGCCACTTTATACTTTTATTCCATTTACCATTCGGTTCAGGTGTTACTGAGGAAGGAAATCATAATAAATTATTTTCCTCCAATTCCATTTTATTTCCCCCATTTTATTATATTATGCATTGTAAATATTTAAATCAACGTTTTCTTTTTGGATCAAATCGATACTTTGGAATAATCTTTCTATATCTATTCCAATATTCGACCGATTGACCCATAAACCATCAACACAAAATTAACAATAAAATACAAAAAGTAAATAATTCATCAGATTTACCATAAGTTATATCAACACGAAATTCAATTCTTATAATTTATAAAAATATATTTCTTTATTGCTCTTTTTCAGAGTAATCATCATCCTCATTGTTTCTTACATATTTAGACTTAATATAAATATTAAAAACTACAACTTATCTTATACATATTATTATATCTTATTTCCTATATATATTTAAAACAATTCTTTAAACTAATAAATGTTATCAAATTATAAAAAAATATTCAAAATTAAATGCAATATAACACTTAACCCGAATATGGGGTCCATAATGACAAACTCAACCCTGACCCACAACATAAAAACTGTTTAAAAATTATACAAAAAAAGTATAAAAATGTTATAACTATATATATATAACATTATATATTATTGGTTATATTATTTAATTATTATTATAGACCCAATAATTATGTTCAAAAATTATGGTAAAAAATTATTTTCAAATAGACAGTTTCTTAAAATATATTAATATTATTACTATTCCTGAAATAGTCACTATTTGAATCCCATATTAATGATCCATTTTCTTCTTTATTTTTTTAGCTTTTCTCTTAAATGTTTTTGAACTCTTTTCCGAAATCCAAATAATGAATACTAATATAAAATTTTAAAAAACATATAATTTGTTTAATGTTTGCATATATATAATGAAAATTATTTTTTAATTCCTTATTATTTACCTTATAAGCAATTCCCAAAAAAATTGGTATTGCACCAAGTATCAATAAAACTGGAATTAATTTGCTTGTTATCAACGAACTTGATGATGTAACTTCAGAACTCGGTCCAGAACTCTCTTCATAACTTTGCACACCTTTTTCTTCTGTTTTTGTCTGGGTAAGGGATGGAATATTGCTACAATCAACGTCATTACTATCATAATGATCTTTTAAATTATTATAATCATTTAATAATGTAGACAATACTTGTTTACATGAACTGTCTTCACTAATGCTAGAATTGCCATTAAGTTCATTATATTTTTTAATAAATTCATTATTATCATCCAAAGCATTCTTGCAATTTTTACTGTCATCACCAAGTTCTTTATACAAGTTACATAATGATTTAAATGCTTCATAAATTTTAGACATATTTCCAATATTAGTACTCAACAATCCCTTTCTTCCATTTATGATTTCCTTATAATTTTGATAACCTACATTATTTTTTAATGACGTACTACAATCTTGATCACCTTGTTTACAATTAGTATAATGTGTATTATTATCTATACATTTAGTGTAAAAATCATTTAGATTCTTGATTCCGTCATACGTCTTTTGATTTAGTTTATAACTTAACCATATCATAATGTATTCAACTGTACTGATATTTTTTTTATTTTCCACAAATAATTGCTCAAACAACCATAAACATCCAGCCTTAATTTTATCGAAATCAGTCGTACATTCTTTTCCCCCTGAACCTTCATTAGGACAATAATTCTTAGCATTCCCTAATTCATGAATATCATTACTTGTAGATGTGTTTAATTCATCGGGTAAATAGTTTCTCAATGTATCAAAATTTTCACACTAAGAAAACATTTAAAAAAATATAATAAAAATATATGTTAATGAAATTCTTATAAAATAAAATTTAATGAAATTTATAAATTATATAATATCGACAAATATAAGCAAATTATATTAAAAAATGCAGATACCAGGGTTTTATCCATTGCAATTTTATTTTGTTTATAATATGTAGATTATGTAACATCATATTTTATATATTTTATGCTTAATAAATGACAAAATAATTGAACATAGCATAAAATTGTCTATGATTAAACATTTTATTATCATTTTTAATATTAATTTAAAGATAATATGGAACAATATAATAACTTTACGGTAGTTAGATAAATTATCGTGTTTTGGGGATGTTTAATACATGTTTTACCATATGTGTATAGATACAATTTTACATTAATTGTTATCCTTAATAACACTCATATGAGCATTATTATAAAAATTAAAGCAACAATGTAACGAATTAAAAATACATCTCTTATACACATCCTTTAATATGGAAAATAAACAACGCCATATTTTTTGTTTAATAAACGGTACCCCAAAACTAATATACTGAAAAAATCGGAACAATTAAGAAACCCATTATTACTATAATCCTTAAAGTATATAAATAGTTATTTTTTTAAATATATTAAATACATATATACTTGTTTCTATTACTATATACCATGTTTTATTAAAATTATAGTAATTTCAAAATAAATTGTATTTTTCCCTTTTTTAATTGCATATACTTAAATTTATATTGTTTTTATTTAATATATATCCATTCCAATTATAGTTAACATTTTCAATAACTTTATTTTTATTCCTATATACTTCAATTTATAAATATTTTTTATTGTGTAATTTTATAATACATTTTCCCATCGTTTCCATTCTTTAAAACACCAATTAGCACTGAGGCCGTATTTATAAGCTTAAATAACTCTTTGAATTTAAATAGTTTTTAAAATCATACATAGTAGATATTTAATATTAATACATAAATAAGTATTGATCCAAATTTTAAAGTATAATATAAAACTATGTTTGATTAGGTTGTTATATTGCACTTTAAGAGGAGAGAGATAAGATATATTTTCTCTTTCAGTATATAAATTTATATAAATATTCATTAAATGTTCTACATAATTCATTTTATTTTATACATTTTATTGTATAGTTATCAATGTATATACATTCAAATAATTTATTAAAAATACTATATTTTATTAATTCTACAAAAAACTATGATAATATAATATGGAATAATAAAATGATATTTAATATTAATTAAATATTTAACCCTTTCTCCATTAATCCATATTTTTATAATATAAAACTACAAATTCCAAATTGGATCATTAACAAATATATAATGTATTATTATGTCTTTTCGATAATATTAATGTTTAATTATATTAATTTTCCACAAAAAACAATATTTTAATATTACTAGTAGAGCAATTTATTATATTATATGTATAGGTATATAATATTACGTTATTCTATCTATCATATTATTTATAATTATTAAAACAAAATATGATAAAAAAATTTATTAATATACATATATTTTATTTTTTAACTATTTTAAAATATAATTTATTTATACCTCAAAATTATAAAGTTCAAAATTAATAGTGATTAATCCAATAGTATACCTTTATAGTAAATAAATTAATGTATATATTAATAACTCTATTATTTGAATTTAAAACTTTATCATAAAATAAAACTATATATAATCGAAAATTAAAAGGATAGTATACATATATCTATAATTTAATTTTTTACTAATATGCATATTTTTATTGATTATTAAAAATGTTAGGTGCATAAAACATTTATAGATAATGTTGTATTATCGATTCTCGATCGATATTTTATGAACATCTATTATTACAGTTCAGTTGGATAAAATGATTTGAATCTAAATAACTATGATACAAATCATAAGTTTTGCTAAATAAAATTTTCACTAAATAAAAAAACATATTATGATATGCATAATTCAATATAGCTCTGGGTTATCAAGTTTTATATAATAATCAATTATGATAAAGCATAATATAAATTCATATATAATCAATATCTATATTAATATATGCAATATAGACATTTTATTTTAATCATATTAAATCGGCATAAACACACAATTGTATATATTATACTTTATGGGAAATTTGGTATTGATCCCTTTCATGTTAGATTATTCCCCTTTTGGTTGCATATTTTAACTTTTTAACTTCATCTTCTGATTAAATATACGTGATGATACATATATTAAATTAGTATTAAAATTATAAAAAATTAAATGCAATGTAATACTTAGCTCTAACCCGAATATGGGTTTCACAAACACAACCTTGACCCCTAACATAAAAACTATATAAAAATTATGCAAAAATTATTTCCCAATAGACAGATTCTTAACATATATTAATCAATATTAATCTTCTAATCATATATTATTGATTCATTTTCTTCTTTATATTTTTTATTTTTTCTCTTAATTTTTGTTTTTGAAATCGTTTCCGAAATCCAAATAAAGAATACTAATATAAAATTTTAATAAAGTATGTTTTGTTTGTTAACGTTTGCATATATTTAATGAAAATAATTTTTAAATTCTTTATTATATACCTTATAAGAAATTCCCAAAAGAAATCCTATTGCACCAAATATCGATAAAACTGAAATTAATTTGTTTCCTATCGACGAACTTGATGATATATCTACAGAACTTTGTACAAGAATGTGTTCTGTTCCTTTCGGTTGAGAGGACGAAATATTTTTACATTTCTCTTTTAATTTATTATAATCAGTTGATAAAGTAGTCAATAGTTGACTATAGGAACTATCATTATTAAGTTCTTTATATATTTTATCAAATTGATTATCATCGTTCAAATATTTATTGCAATTTTTATTGTCTTCATCAATTTTAGTATACATTTCACATAAAATTTTAAATAACTTATAAAGTTTAGACACTTTATCTTTAGAAATATTCATCAATTCTTTTTTTTTATTTATAGGATCAATGAAACTATTATACTTTTTGTGTTTATCTACATTTACTTTATAAAAATTATTTAGATTGGTAATGCTATCATCTTGAGTACTCTTTAGGTTTAACATATAACTTAACCATAGAATAATATATTCAACAACATTCGTATTATTTTGCACATTATACGATAACCCAGAACTCTCAAAGAATTGATTAAGCAAATAAAAAAATCCGGCATTAATTTTTCCGAAATCACTACTACATTCGCCATTATAACAATAACTATCTAAGAAATTTTTTTCTTTAAATTCATATTCTCCGTTGGTGCCCAATTCATCGGGAAAAAACTCCCATACATTATCGAACTTTTCACACTAGGAAAACATTTAAAAACAAATATTAGAAATGTATATTATTGAACATTTGATTAAAATAAAATTTAATGATATTTATATGTAATACAATATAAAAAAATGTAAAGGAAATTATTATTATTATTAAAAATTGCATATACCACTTTGGCATCCATTATAATGGGATATTATTTTTGATTTGTAAATTGAATAAAATCATGCTGTTTTTATATATACTATACCAAATATGTGATGCTAATACTATAACCCTATAAATAACAACTGTCTGTAGTTAAATATATTATAAGTTTTTCAATAATTAAATTAATATAGGATAATAAAATAGTAGTATTACTAAAATCATATTATACTTATTTTATGACAATTAGCTAAATTACCTTAAATAGAGGATCGATTAATACAGTTTTGGTTAAATATAAATATGATGCATTTTATGCAAAAAATGTTATTCTTACTAACATTTGGTATAACTTTATTATAAAAATGGATATACTTTTATAAATAATTTAAAGTATGTTTGAACATATAAAAGAAATATATTTATATTTTATGTTTTAATGATTGCCCTTCTAAAACTTAAATACTGTATAAATTAAAAAAATAAAAATTATATTATTACTATAATCCTTAAAAGTATATAAATAGTAATTTTTTTAAATATATTAAATATTTATATAGTTATTTCTAGTACTATATACCATGTTTAATTAAAATTATATTATTTTCGAATTAAGTTGCATTGTTCCCTTTTTTAATTGCATATAAATAATTTTAATATTATTTTATTTAATATAGATAACTTTACAATCTATGTTAACGAGTCCAATAACTTTATTTTTATTCTTATATAATTAAATTTAGAAATATATCTTATTATATAATTTTATAATATATTTTGCACATCTTTCTCACGGTTTAAAACGGCAATTAGCACTGTAACCATATTTATATGCTTAAATAAGACTTTTAATGCATATTTTTTTTAAAATAATACTTAGTAGATATTAATTATTAACATATAAATAACTATTGATGCGAAATTTTAAGTATAATAGAAAACTATGTTTAATTAGTTTGGTATATTTTCATTTTAGATAGGAGAGATAAGGGAAGTATGCTTTTTTAAGACAATTATGTAGCTATATAAGATTTACCTATTCTATATAGCTAATTATGTATTGTATTCCTTTAACATTAAACTTTCAGTTCATGTATACATTAAAAATAACTTAGAATTATTACTTTTTTAAATATATAGTTTGCTTTTATATTTTATAATAAACTATATTTTTAAGAAAACTATATAATTATTAATATTATTTTGCTTGGTAATGTTAGTCTAATGTTATCACATTAAGCATACTTAAATAAATGTTATAATATTTATTGGATGTTTTGTGCATATAATTTTAATCTTATTACAAGTTTAATAATATATATCAACGTATTCAAATCAAATGAATTTAATGATTTGTTCGTATTTAATACTTTATCTATTGTTATTACTATTATTATTGTTACTGCTATATCACTGTATAGTACAACGAAATAATTAATACGCTTAATAAAATACTTTAAATCAATGTATAATATTTCCTCGTTTCATAGTTTTTAAATCAAGTATTTTATAACATATATTATTTAGCAATAACAATATATTTGTGAATTTTATATATATAATAACCTAATAAAAATATTATTAGTTCAAATTAATTATTACATACTTTTTATATATACTTTTCATTAATATATAATTGTATATGCTTCCTAAATTTAACATATTTCAGTATTATTTATTGGTATAGCATTTTACTAGTTTATATGTATAAGTATATAATAATAACGCATTATATCTATGATATTATTTATAATTATTAGAATAAAATATGATATTAAATTTTATTAATATATTTATATTTTTTCTTTTAACTATTTAAAAAATAATTTATTTGTGCCTCAAAACTATAAAGTTTAAAAATTAATAGTGATTAATCTAATATTATACCTTTATAGTAAATAAATTAATGTATATAGAACGATTTCTATAATTTGAATTTAAAACATTAGCATAAAATGAAACTATATATAATCGAAAGTTAAAAGGATAATATGCCTATATCTATAATGTAATTATTTATTAATATGTACATTTTTATTTTATTACTAAAAATATTAGATACATAAAACATATTTTATAGATATCGTTGTATTGTCGATACTCGATCGATATTTTATGAATATCTATTATTACAGTTCGTTTATCAAAATATAATTTAAATTAAAAAAAATGATACAAATAATTTTTGCTAAATAAAATGTTTTATCAAACAAGGAAACATATTATGTTATGCATAATTCAATATAATTATGGCTAACAAGCTTTATATAATAAATAATTATGATATATCATAATATGAATTAATATATGCAATATAGACATTTTTTTTAATCATATTAAATCGATATGAACACTAAATTATATATATTAGAAATTATGAAAAATGTTATACACCCCCATTTATATTAACTTATCCCCATTTGGGGTTGAATATTTGGGCATAATCTCTTGATTAAACATACGAGATGATACATATATTTAATTAGTGTTCGAATTATAAAAAATTAATACAATATAATACTTAATCCTAACCCAAATATGGGTCCCGCAAGAACAACCCTGACCTACAACATAAAAACAATATAAAAACTATGATCAAAAATTACTTCGAAATAGACAGTTTCTTAAAATAAATCAATCGTCATATTCAGAATAATTTATTAATGATTCATTCTCTTCTTTACATTTTTTAGCTTTTCTCTTAATTTTTGTTTTTGAAATCGTTTCCGAAATCCAAATAACGAATACTAATATAAAACGTTAAGAAGTGTATGATTTTTTGTTAATGTTTGCATATATATAATGAAAATAATTTTTTAATTCCTTATTATTTACCTTATAAGCAATTCCCAAGAAAATTGGTATTGCACCAAATATCGATAAAACTATAAATAATTTACTTACTAGTGATAATTCTGATAATGTAACCTCAGAAAATTCTCCATACGATTGTTCAGATCCTGTTACATAATTTTTTTTAGAAGTTTGTTCAGAACATTCTGCATCAGTTTCTTTTGTATTTATCTCTGGAAGGGGGGTATCACCTTTATATTTGTTTTTTAAATTATTATAATCATTTGATAATGTAGAAAATGCTTGACAATAGCCGATATATTTAGTATTATTAGAATCATTAAGTTCTTTATGTATTTTAACAAATTCATTAGCTTTTTCCGAACATTTTGTGCAATTTGACGCGTTTTCATCAAATTCAGTATACATTTCACATAATAATTTAAATGCTTCATAAAATTTAGATACATCATTACTATCCATACCAAACACATTTTTTTTATCTATAAGATCCTTATAATCATCATAATCAGTAAATCCATTTATTTTCGTCTTATACTTATCACAATAATATATGTATGTACTATAAAAACATGTTGTATTGTCTTTTTCACTTTCCTTTAGGTTTAACATATAACTTAACCATATCAAAATGTAATCAACCATATTGATGCTATTTTTTGCAGGAGAGGAAACCACATTACAATCCTTAATGAATTCATCCAGCAAATATAAACATCCAGCACTTATTTTATTCAAATCACTTTGAGAAATATTATCACATAAATGATCTGAAAGTTCAATATCATTACAATAATTATTTGAAAATTTATTATTATCATTAAATTGATATTTTCCACTACTGTCCAATGTATCGGGAAAAGCATCCCATACATTCTTGAACCTTTTACACTATGAAAACATTTAAAAACAATTAATAAAAACGCGAATTATTAAAATAAAGTTTAATGATATTTATATGTAATACAATATAAAAAAATGTAAAGGAAACTATTATTATTAAAAAATGCATGTACCACTTCCTTATTCATTATAATGGGGTTTTATTTTTGATTTGTAAATTGAGTAGAGGCATGTTCTTTTATATGTACTGTACCAAATGTGTGACTCAAATGTTTTAACCCAATATATAACAGCTGTATGTAGTTAAATATATTATATGTTTTTCAATAATTAAATTATTATGCATAATAAAATAATATTATTAGTAAAGAAACGTTATATTTGTGTTTATGCTAATTAGCTAAGTTACCTTAAATAGAGAGTTGCTTAATACAATTTTTATTAAATATATATGTAATGAATTTTATACAAAAAATGATATTCTTACTAACATCTGGTATATATTTATTATAAAAATGGATATCCTTCTATAAAGAATTTAAAGTATTTTTGAACATAGAAAAGGAATATATTTATATCTTATGTTTTTATGATTATCCTTCAAAAACTTAAATACTGTATATATCTAAAAAATAAAAAGTTATATTATTACTATAATCCTTAAAATATATAAATAGTCATTTTTTTAAATATATTAAACTTTTATATATTTGCTTCTAATACTATATACAATGCTTTATTAAAATTATAATGTTTTCAAATTAAGTTACATGCTACATTTTCTATGAAAATTAAATAAATTTATATTGTTTTTAATGAATGTAGATAAATTCATAATCCATTTTAATGAGTTCGATAACTTTATTTTTATTCCTATATACTTCAATTTAGAAGTATATCTTATTGTGCAATTTTATAAACTATTTTATGCTTATTTTCCATTCTTTAAGACAACAATTAGCACTGAACCCGTACTTATAAGCTTAAATAAGTCTTTGAATGCATATTATTTTTAAAATAATGCTTAGTAAATATTAAATATTAGCATATAAATAAGTATTGATGGAAATTTTAAAGTATAATAGAAAAGTATGTTTAATTAAGTTATTATATTTCACTTTAAGAGGAGAGAGATAAGATATCTTTTCTCTTTTATTATTTAAATTAAGTTGAATATCCGATAAATGTTCAGCATTGTTCATTTTTATCTTATATATTATATTGTTATAGTTATCAATGCATATACATTCAAATAATTTATTAAAATTCTATATTTTATTAATTCTATGATAACGTAATGTTGTTTTAGATTAAAAAATTATTATTCAATAAAAACTAATAATATAATATGCGTTAATATGGAATAATGAAATGACATTTAACACAAATTGAGTATCCTTTTCTATATTTATCCAGTTTTTTAGAATATAAAACCACATATCTCAATTTGGAAATTTAACAAATATATATATAATTATATCATTATAATGTATTATTATGTGCCTTTTCGATAATATTAACATTTAATTATATGAAGTTTCCACAATAAAACAATATTTCAATATTAGTTATTACTAGAGCATTTTATTAAATTATATGCATAGATATATAATAATAACGCTATTCTATATATCATATTATTTATAATTATTATAACAAAATATGATATTAAATATTATTAATATATTTATATTTTTTTAACTATTTTAAATATAATATATTTCTAATTTATATATACTTCAAAACTATAAATTTTAAAAATGAATACTGATTAATCTAATGTTATACCTTTATAATAAATAAATTAATGTATATATAAGTATCTCTATTATTTAAACTTAAAACTTTAGCATAAAATGAAACTATGTATAATCGAAAGTTAAAAGGATAATATACATATATCTATAATATAATTTTTTATTAATATGTATATTTTTATTGATTATTAAAAATGTTAGATGCATAAAATGCCTTTTATAGATAACGTTGTATTGTCGATTGTCGATCGATATTTTTATGAAGATCTATTATTACAGTTCAGTTGGATAACATGCTTTAAATTAAAATAAATATGATACAAGTTATAAGTTTTATTAAATAAAATTTTCATTAAATAAAGAAACATATTATGATATAGCATAATATGAATTAATATATGTAATATAGTTATTTTACTTTAATCATATTAAATATATATTAACACTTAATTATATATATTATAATTTATGAAAAAATTTTATGTGACTCTTTTCATATTAATGGTAGTACCCCTTTTGGGGTTGCATATTTAGGCTTTACCGCGTGATTAAACATATGTGAATGGTCATATATTAAATTAGTGTTTAAATTATAAAAAATTAAATGCAATATAATACTTAGCCCTAACCCGAATATGGGTTCCACAACATAAAAACTATATAAAAATTATACAAAAATTACTTCCCAATAGACAACTTATTAACATATATTAATCATTATTAATATTCGAATCATATATTAATGAATCATTTTCTTCATTATATTTTTTATTTTTTCTCTTAAACATTGTTTTTGAGATCGTTTCCGAAATCCAAGTGACGAATACTAATATAAAAATTTTAAAAAATATATAATTTATTTATATTCACAAATTAATCAGTGATGAATATATTGTTTAATTGATTTATTATTTACCTTATATTCAATTCCCAAGAAAATTGATAATGCAACAATCATAAATGCAATTGGAATTAGTGTCCTTTTTATTACGAATCTTCGTGAATATGTTGGAAGAGTTGGAAATTGATTACATTTATTTTTTAAATTACAATAATCATTTGATAATGTATATAATAATTGATTATAGGGGCTGCCTTCACCATTATAATAATCTTCATTAAGTGCATCATATGTTTCAACAAACTTTTTAGCTTTTTCTAAATATTTATCGCAATTTTTCTTTTCTTCATTAACCCCAGTACAAATGCCACATAATAATATAAATGCATCATAAAATTTAGACATATCATTAATATCAATACTCATCAAATCTTCTTTTATATCTACAAGTTCATTATAAGTCTTATAACCAGTAACACCATCTATTGGGGTGTTATACTTCTGATCATTATTTATATATGCTTCATAAAAAAGGTCTATAGTGCCGTTTTCATTAATTTTGTTAAGGTTTAACATATACCCTAACCATATCAAAATGTAATCAACAATATTAATCTTTCTTTTTGCAACAGAAGTAAACTGGGTAAAACCCGCAAAGAACTCATCAAACAAATATAAACATCCAGCATTAATTTTATCGAAAATACCATCACATGATCCATTATCACAATAATTTTTCAATTTTTCATTAATATTTGCACTATTTCCTACAATCACTTCATAAGATAACCATTTCCTTACATTCTCGAACTTTTCACACTAAAAAAACATTTAAAAACAATTAATAAAAACGCGAATTATTAAAATAAAGTTTAATGATATTTATGTAATAAAATATCAAAAAATGTAAAGGAAATTATTATTATTAAAAAATTATATACCACTTTAACATTCATTATAATGGGATTTTATTTTTTATTTGTAAATTGAATAAACTCATGCTGTTTTATATACAATGCCCCCAATATGTGACATAAATACTTTACCCCAATATATAACAGCTGTCTGTAGTTAAAAATATATGTTTTTCAATAATTAAATTAATATAGAATAATAAAATAATGTTATTACTAAAAAACGGTTTTATTAGTGTTTATGCTAATTAGCTAAGTTACCTTAAATAGAGAATTGCTTAATACAATTTTTATTAAATATATATGTAATGAATTTTATACAAAAAATGATATTCTTACTAACATCTGGTATAACTTTATTATAAAAATATATGTCCTTCTATAAAGAATTTAAAGTATGTTTGAACATAGAAAAGGAATATATTTATATCTTATGTTTTGATGATTGTCCTTCAAAAAATTAAATGCTGTATAAATCTAAAAAAACAAAAATTATATTATTACTATAATCCTTAAAGTATATAAATAGTCATTTTTTTAAATATATTAAACTTTTATATACTTGTTTCTAATACAATAAACCACTGTTTTATTAAAATTATAGTATTTTCAAATTAAGTTATTTTACTTACATCTCTATGCAAATTATATAAATTTATATTCTTTTTAATGAATGTATATAAATTCATAATTCATTTTAATGAGTTCTATAACTTTGTTTTTATTCCTACATATTCCAATTTAGAAGTATTCTTTATTTAGTAATTTTATAATGTTTTCCATATTTTTCCACCGTTAAAGCGGTAATTAGCAATGAACCCGTATTTATAAGCTTAAATAAGTTTTTAAATGTATATTGTTTTTAAAATCATACTTAGTAAATATTAAACATATAAATAACTATTGATGCAAATTATCAAGTATAATAGAAAACTATGTGTAATTAGGTTGGTATATTTGCATTTTAGATAGGAGAGATAAGGGACGTATGCTTTTTTAAGACAAGGATGTAGCCATATAAGATTTACCTATTCTACACAGTTTAATTATTTCTTATATTTCCTACCATTAAAGTTTTTAATTCATGTATACATATTAAAATTGTTCATTTAAAATGGCTTAAATTATTTTCTAAATATGCAGTTTACCTTTATATTTTATAATAAACTATACTTAGTTCTATAATGTAAAACTATATTTTAAGGAAACTATATAATTATTAATATTATTTTCCTTAGTATTGGTAGTCTAATGTATCGCATTAAAGCATACTTAAATAAATGTTATAATATTTCATTTGATCTTGTATACATACAATTTAATATGATAACACCTTTAATAATATATAATGAATTTATATCCATATAGTGTACCAAATGAACATAATATATTAATCTAATATTATTATTGTTGTTACTAATGGTATATCACTGTATAGTACAACGGAACAATTAGTGCACTCAATAAAAATCCTTTAAATCAATGTAGAATATTTCCGTATTTTGTTGTTTTAAATTAACTATTTTGGAACATATTATTTCGCAATAACAATATATTTAAATTATATATTTGTGAATTTGTATGTATATAATAACCTAATAAAAATATTATTTCAAATTAATTATTACATACTTTTTCTGTATACTTTGCATTAATATATAATTGTATATGTTTCCCAAATTTAACATTTTTCAATATTAGTAATTGGTATAATATTTTACTATATTAGAACAATAGCGATATTCTATATATCATATTATTTATAATTATCAGAACTATAACATTATATTTAATATACTTATGTTTTTTCTTTTAACTATTTTAAAATATAATATATTTATACCTCAAAATTATAAAGTTTAAAATTAATAGTGATTAATATGTTAGTATACCTTATGATAAATAAATTAACGTATATAATGCAACTTCTATTAATACGAAAGAATAGTAGCTACAATTAAAACTTAAAAAATGTTAGAAGCATAATAATATCTATAAACAACGTTATATTGTCGATATATATCAACCTATACTTTATCACTACCTATTATATATTAGTGATATGTATAATTAATCTTAAAAACATACGTATTAATATGAAGGTATATTATATTGTAGACAATTGATACAAATGAATCATCTTATAATTCATACCCACCCTCACATATAATCCTATTATTACAACATATATTCCCGTAATATAATTTAAATCAAAATAACTTTTACTAAATAAAATTTTTCATCGAACAAAAATGCATTGCATATTATAATCTCCATAATTCAATATAGCCCCTGATTAACAAGTTTTATATAATAGACAATTGTCATATATAACCAATATTTATATATCTAATATATTATTTTAATCATTTTAATCATTTTAAATCTATATTAACACGCAATTCTATATATTATACTTTATCAAACAAATATTATCACCTATTTCATATTAATTACCTATTTCATATTAATCACCTATTTCATATTAACCACCTATTTCATATTGATCACCTATTTCATATTAACCACCTATTTCATATTAATCACACTACCCCTTTTTTCGTTGTATATTTACACATCATCTCCAGATTAAACATACACAATCATAAATATATTTAATTATAAAAAAATTAATTATAAAAAATTTAATTATAAACAAATTAATTATAAAAAATGTGATTACAATATCCCAGAACCACAAACAATCAACCATCGAACATAACCTTGACCCATAATACATGAACACCTCGACATTAAGAATATTATAATTAAAAAACAAATTAATTACATTATATATTTCTTGACTTTACAACTTTATGTTTCATTATTTTATTTCATATTTTACTTCATATTTTATTGTATTTTTTTTAACTTTTAATACTATATTTTGTTATTAAAAGGAAAATTATAATTTGCATTAATTTATAAAAAACATAGCCGTCAATATTGCTACCAATAAATAATTTTTATAAAATTAACAATTTTGCTAGAAAAATGTTTAGTAAAACTTGTACTAAAAGTGATACAAAATCACAAATGTATAATTATCACACTATTATTATGATGAGGTAAAAAATGTTGTTATTATAGTAGTATTAGTAATATAGAGAATTAAATGCATTCCTCAGATTAAATTAATTATTTTAACATAATATTTATATTACTATGCTTTTTTATTTATTAGTGTAAGCAATATGTGATTCCATACGTAATGAGCTGTTTTGTAATTTTAAATTGAGTTTGATCAATCATAAAATATGTGTATTCATAATGCTATATTTAAAAATATCAATTATATAATTAAAGTTATTTATTTTTCATATTCATTATTTATGAAAGATTCTTTTATTGATGTCGTTTTGTGGTTGAATTATTTAAATAAAAAATATATTAGACTTATAAATCTGATAAAAGCATACAAATTTGACTTTTAAATAATAATTTGTATTTTTTAAAATAAATATTTGTTTTTTATGCTTTATTTGAGAAAATTATTTGCTTCAATTTTAATTATATTTGTTCTGTTTTGAGTTAATTTTTAATTAAAAAAATACTAATATATATTTTAATAGTTTGTTTGTAAAGTCCCCGAATGAATAAGTTTTATATTCAAATTGTTTTCTTTCTTTTAATCATCCCCCTATATGTGAATAATAAAACCCTTGCAACCGAGCTTTCTCCAAAAAAAGATACAAAACACAAATCAAAAAAAAATAAAAAACGTTATACGTAAGAAAATACTACAATATATATATTACATATTTCATTATGAAAATATTAAATGTGTACGTCTTTGCAAAAATACAATACCTTTATTTTTGGACGCATTAAAAATATGTTCTTTTTTAGCTATGATAATACACAAGAAATATATGAAAAAAACAAGCACCTATTATATACCGATATCAAAGAAACTAAAAATGCATGCAAAGTTATGAAAGAAGCTTTAAGACAATTAGAATATCATGTTACAAATACAGTTGATTATGGATTATATAATATATATTATACTGACTATATGCTTTTTGATGATATAAAATATCAATATAATACAAATGTTGAAAAAAAACAATATATAGTTGATAATCCGAATAAGGTATCAATTAACGAACAACATTAAAATTTATAAACCAAATTGAAATTAAAAAATGATTATAATATATATATATATATATATTTCTCTTTATTTCCATTAGTATAATAAAATAATAAACAAGTATTGGAATCCCGATCATGCCAATTTGTTCAATGATGATAATGTTAAAAGTATACAAAACATAAATAATTACCCAAATTAACATATTATTGTTACTATTTATTCTTTCCCACATATTCAAACTCATCATATTTTAATTATATCTATGCAATTTTATAATATACTTTTAGGAAAAATTGTCCGTGTATACAATCCAAATTTAGTAATAATACAACAACGTTCCAAAACATGGCCATGGTCTCGTCAGAAATATTTTTATGCTATAGCTGCAAAATTTAAAGTAAGGAAAGCTTTCCTCTTCTATTTCGTTGTAAATCATATTATTCACAATAATTTATGCAATATATTTTTATTAATTTTGTAGATATCAGAAAACAAAATTATAATTGTCATGAGCTCAGCAAATATAAATGATAACAACTGTAAAAATAAAAGAAATTTTGAAAACATAATAGTAAAAAATGCAAATTTATTCGAAGCTAACATTGATTCTGAAGATGATATTAGAAATGGAAAATTAAAAAAAATTTTTGTTAACTTAAGTGGACACATTATTGAAAAAAAAACGGACCGTATTTATGTCACCTATTTCGAATCTATAAGCGGTATACAGATTTTAATAATAATTTATTTCAACAATTGTTAAAAAAATATGGTTTTAAATAAGTGTAAATATTTATAATTTGCAACAAATTTAAACATTTTATATATTCACCCATTTATGTTTTTTTTCTTAGGTTGGTGAACATGCTTACAGTTCCCTAAATCCATTAGTGTGAAAGCTTTATATTATTTTATATATATATTTTTCACCACCGTAATATTAGAGAATTTATGTTAATAGAACGATTTATTTTCATGAATGGTATTTATTTAAATTACCATCATAACATATTTTTTTGTTTTATGATTGTTTTTTTCTTGTGTGCTATTTGTTTATCTCTTTTAATATTAGAATGTATCTATATGTATTAATTTTTTGAATACTACAAATAGAACTGCTATAACTTATGAAGATCTTTTATTTGTCATATTCCTTTCATTTAATAATTTCACCCTTTTTTGTTTACAAACATGGACATCATCTCATTATTAAACATACGGAATGAAACATATAATTAATTAGTGTTCAAATTATAAAAAATGTAATTACAATATCCCAGAACCATAAACAATCAACCATCAATCATAAACATAATTTTCCCCCGTAAAAAATTAACACTCACCCATTAAGAATATTATAATAAAAAAACAAATGAATTACATTATATATTCTTGACTTTGCAACTTTATGTTTCATTATTTTATTTCATTTTTTATTTCATATTCTATTTCATATTCTATTTCATATTCTGTTTCATATTTTACTTCATATTTTATTTGTATTTTTTCTAATTTAATATATACTTTGTTTTATTATTAAAAGGGAAATTATAATTTGTATTCATTTATAAAAAGGCATCGTGTCAACATTACTACCAATAAATAATTTTTATGAAATTAACAATTTTGCTAGAAAACGTTTAGTAAAATTTGTATTAAAAGTGATAAAAAAATCACAGATTGTTTGATTCTCATAATATAAATTTTATCATACTACTATTATGATGAGGTAAAATATGTTGTTATTATAGTAGCATTAGTAATATAGAGAATTAAATGCATTCCTCATATTAAATTAATTATTTAATATAATATTTATAGTACTATAATCTTTTATTTATTAATATAAGTATATATGCATTTCCATACGTAACGTGATGATTTATAAATTTTAGACTAAGTTTAATCAATTATAAAAATATAAAACTTGCGTATTCATAATGCTATATATTAAAAATATCATTTATATAATATAATTAAAATTATTTATTTTTAGATATTATAATATAAGGAAATTATGGATCATAATATTTTTGATATTCATTATTTATGAAAAATTCTGTTGTTAACGTTGTTTTGTGATTGAATTAATTAAATAAAAAATATATTAAACTTATCAATCTGATAAAAGTATTCAAATTTGTTGTTTAAATAATAATTTGTATTTTTTAAACTAAATATTTGTTTTTTATACTTTATTTGAGAAAACCATTTGCTTCAATTTTAATTGTATTTGTGCTATTTTTTGAATTTTTAATTAAAAAAAATAATAATATATATTTTAATATTTTGTTTTAAAGTTCAAAAATGAATAAATTTTATATTCAAATTGTTTTTTTTCTTTTAATCATCCCCCTATATGTGAATAATAAAACCCTTGCAACTGAGCTTGTTCCAAAAAAAAATACAAAACAGAAATCAACAAAACGTTATCCTACGTAAGAAAATACAACAATATATATACTATATATTACATATTTCATTATGAAAATATTAAATGTATGTCTTTGCAAAAATGTTATAAATACAATAACTTTATTTTTGTACACATTAAAAATATGTTCATTTTTAGCTATGATAATACAAAAGAAATATATCAAAAAAACAAACACCTATTATATACCGATCCCAAAGAAACTATAAATGCGTACAAATTTATGAATGACGCTTTAAAACAGTTAGAACATCATGCTACAAGTAAAGGTTATACACGTTGTGGTGGAATTCCTTCTGAGAATATAGTTTTATATAAAAAAAAACATAAAAAGCATACAAAAATTAAAAAAATTGAATATATAGTTGATGATCCGAATAAGGTATCAATTAACGAACAACATTAAAAGTTATAAACCAAATTGAAATTAAAAAATAATTATAATATTTATTTTTCTTTACTTCCATTAGTATAATGAATTAATAAACAAGTTTTGGGATCCCGATCATAGCAAATTTGTGTATGGAAGCTCGGCTAAAAGTATACAAAACATAAATAATTAGTCGAATTAACATATTATTGTTACTATTTATTCGAAATTTCGTGATTTATTATTGTTACTATTTATTCGACATTTCGTGATTTATTATTCCTATTGTTATATGATACTATTTATTGTTTTCCATATATTCAAACTCATAATATTTTAATTATATTTATGCAATTTTATAATATGTTTTTAGGAAAAATTGCCCGTGTGTATACTCCAAATTTATTAATGATACAACAACGTTGGAAAAAACTTCCGTGGACTCGTGAGAAATATTTTTATGCTATAACTGCAAAATATAAAGTAAGCAAAACTTTCCTCTTCTATTTCGTTATAAATAATATTTTTCGTATTATTCAAATAAACTTTTATTAATTTTGTAGATATCAAAAAACAAAACTATAATTGTCATGTCTTCAGCAAATATAATTGATAACAACCGTAAAAATAAAAAATATTTTGAAAACACAATAGTAAAAAGTGCAAATTTATTCCAAGCTGAAGTTGATTCTGAAGATGAGATTAGAAATGGAAAAATAAAAAAAAGCTATGTTAACTTAAGTGGATACATTGTTGAAAAAAGAAAGAACCATATTTATGTCATCTATATCGACTCTATGAACGGTATACAGATTTTAATAATATAATAATTTATTTCAACAATTGTTAAAAAAATATGGTTTTAAATAAGTGTACATATTTATAATATATACTATAATTTGCAACAAATTTAAACATTTTATATAATCATCCATTTATGTTTTTTTCTTAGAATGATGAACATGGTTCCATTTAACAAAAATGTATTATTGGAAAAGCTTTATATTACTTTTTCCCCCATGAATAACCATATATTTTTCACCACCGTAATATTAGAAGATTTATGTTAATAAAATGACTTATTTCCATACATAATGATTGCTTTAAATTACCATCATAAAATGTTTTTTTGTTTTATGATTGTTTTTTTCTTGTCTGTTATTTGTTTATCTCTTTTAATATTATAATGCATCTATATGTATTCATTTTTTGAATACTACAAATAAAAATGTTATAACTTATGAAGATCTTTCATTTAATACTTATCACCTTTTTTTGTTTACAAACATGGACATTATCTATAAACTAAAATTTGGGGGGATATCCCATATATTTAAACGATTCTTTATTTGTAAGTGATATTTGATCTTAATACCATTTATTGTAATGGAATTAATGAGGTGATCAGAATGATTCAATGCAAATCTTACGTTATACGTAATAACTTTTTGTATTGCTATTTAAAGCATATTGCCATTGTAACACCACATTGAGAAATTATACTATTAAATAAAACATAAATGGAGAATAAAAATATTCATAACATGACCATTTTATGATATATATAATTCAATATAACCCTAAACCTTTAAAACAATTCCTTAAACTAATAAATATTATAAAATTATTCAAATTAAATGCAATATAACACTTAACCCGAATATGGGTTCTATAAACACAAACTCAACTCTGACCCACAACATAAAAACTATATAAAAATTGTGCAAAAATTATGACCAAAAATAACTTCGAAATAAACAGTTTGTTAACATATATAAATCATTATTATTATTCCTAAATTGTCACTCTCTTCGAATCATATATTAATGATTCATTCTCTTCTTTATATTTTTTAGCTTTTCTCTTAAATGTTGTTTTTGAGCTCTTTTCCGTAATACAAATAACGAACACTAATATAAAATGTTAAGAAGTGTACGATTTTTTTGTTAACGTTTGCATATATTTAATGAAAATAATTTTTAAATTTCTTATTATTTACCTTATAAAAAATTCCCAAAAAGATTGTTATTGCACTGAATATTGATAAAGCTAGAATTAATTTCTTTACTATCGAAAAGCTTGATGATGTAACATCAGAACTTTGTATGTTATATTGTGTTGTTTTTATCGATGAAAGGGATGGAAATCCATTACATTTCTTTTTAAAACTATCATAATCATTTGATAAAGTAGACCATACTTTACTATATGAACTGTCTCCACTAATGCTAGAATTTCCATTAAGTTCATTAAATTTGCCAACAATGTTATTTGCATATTCCAAATATTCCGTGCATTCTAGATTGCCTTCATTAGATTCAGTAGGCATTTTACATAATAATTTAAATGCTTCATAAAATTTAGATATATCTTCAAAATTAATGCTCAACAAATCCTTTCTTTTATTCATGATTTCCTTAAAATCATTATATCCCGTTTTTTCTTTTAATTTATTACTACAATCTTTACCATAACTTTTACAGTTAGTATAATTCTCATTATTTTCTATATGTTTAGTATACAAATTATTTAGGTTGGTTTGTTCATCGTTCTTTAGGTTTAACTTATAATTTAACCATATCATAATGTATATAATAAACGATTCAACCTGATCTTTACTTAAATCATCAAGCCTATTAGCAATATTTTTATTGAACAACCATAAGCATGCAGCATTTATTTTATCGAGCTCAGTAATGCATATGTTGTATTTTAAATTCCCATTAGGGCAGTAATCCCTAATACCTGCTATATGATGAATATCATGTTCTTCAGTAATTTTTAATTCATCGGGATAATGTTCCACTAATATACGAAACCTTTCACACTAAGAAAGCATTTATAAAAGTATAATAAAAATATATGTTAATGAAATTCTTATAAAATAAAATTTAATGAATTTTATAGATAATATGACATCGAAAAATATAAGGAAAAGAAATTTTATTAAAAAATGCAGATACCAGGTCATAATCCATTGTGATTTTATTTTGTTTATAATATGTAAATTATGTAACATACTATTGTTTTATATATTTTACGCTTAATAAATGACAAAATAATTGAAGTCTAATATAAAATCGTTTGTGTTTAAATAAATTCCTATCATTTTTAATATTAATTTAAAGGTAATTTGGAACAATATAATATTTTGATGGAACTTAAATTCCCATAAATTAAGGTTATTTTGTGCATTATAGGTTATATGTATATAAGTTTACACATAAAATTACTATCCTTAATAAAACTCATATGGACATTATTATAAAAATTAACATTGTAATGAATTTAGAATATATTTTCTTTTACATATGCTTTAACATAGAAAATAAACAACATCATATCTTTTGTTTTAATAAATGGTGTCTCAAAATGAATATACTGAAAAAATCGAAACAATTAAGAAATCCATTATTACTATAATGTTTAAAAGTATATAAATAGTCAATTTTTAAAATATATTAAATAGTTACATGATTGTTTCTTATAATATGTAATATAGTTTTTTCTAAAATTATAGTATTTTCAAATTATGTTGCATGTTCCATTTTCTATGCAAATTACATAAATTCATATTATTTTTATTTAATATAGATAAATTAAAAAGTAATTTTAATGCGTTAGATAACTTTATTTTTATTCCTACATATCCCAATTTAGAAATATACCTTATTGGCTAATTTTATTATATATTTTCCCATCTTTTCCATTCTTTAAAACAACAATTAGCACTGAACCCGTATTTATAAGCTTAAATAAGTCTTTGAATCTATATTATTTTTAAAATAATACATAGTAAATGTTAAACATTTATTATGCCTTTCTATTAATATTAAATATTAATACATAAATAAGTATTGCTGGGAGTTTTAAAGTATAATAGAAAACTATGTGTATTAGATTCTTATATTGCCCTTTAAGAGGAGAGAGATAAGATATATTTTCTCTTTTAATATATATATTTAGATAAATATTTGTTAAATGTTTCCATAGCTCATTTTTGTTTTATGTATTCTACTGCTATATTTATCGATGTATATACATTCAGATAATTTATTAAAAATTCTATACTTTATTAATTTTACGATAAAACAATGCTATTTTAGATTAAAAAAAATGATGATTCACTAAATAATGATAATATAATATGTGTTAATATGGAACAATAAAAAGGCATTTAACGTTAATTAGTCTTTAACCTTTTCTCCATTGCCCATATTTTTAAAATATAAAACTACAAATCCCAAATTGGATCTTTAACAAAATATATAACATTGATACGTTTATAATGTATTATTCTGTGTCTTTTCGATAAAATTAACATATTTCAATATTAGTTATTGGTAGAGTATTTTATTAGATGTATAGTCATATAATAATAACGCTATTCTATCTATTAAACTATAACATTATATTTTATTAATATTCTTATATTCAAATATATTAACTATTTTAAAATATAATTTATTTATACCTCAAATTTTAAAAATGAATAGTGATTAATATAATGTTCTACCTTTATGATAAGTTAAATACGGAGCAACTTCTATTAATACAAGAAGATAATAGTAACTACAATTACAACTTCAAAAAATGTTAGGAGCATAATAATATTTTATAGACAATGTTATATTGTTCAACCTCGATCAATATACCATACGTCTATATTTTATGATTATATATTATCACAGTTCAGTTTGATAAAATGATTTAGATTAAAATAAATATGATACAAGTTATAAGTTTTACTAAATAAAATTTTAGTCAAATGAAGAAACATATGTGTTATACATAATTCGATATAACCACAGATTAACAAATTCTATATAATAGGCAATTATTATATAGATAATTCAATATAACCCTAAACCTTAACATTTACAAACCCCAAATATTATCAAATTATAAAAAGTTACTCAAAATTAAATGCAATATATCACTTAACCCGAATATGGGTCCTATAAACACAAACTCAACCCTGACCCACGACATAAAAACTACATAAAAATTATGCAAAAACAGTAAAAAAGTAGTACAAAAACAATACAAAAATAGCACAAAACACATACTATACATATGTAACATTATATTTTATTGATTATCTTCAAGAATAAACACTTTCTTATATCAATCATTATTACTATTCCTGGAATAAACACTACTCTTCGAATCATATATAATGATTCATTTTCTTTACTTATTCTCTTAAATACCGTCTTTGAACTTGTTTAACAAATACAAATAATATATGCTCTCCATAGATAGATATATAATCACTTTATATAATATATATATCAATATGTAACATCAAATATATTATTTTTATTCATTTGAAAAAGTATAACAAAACATAATAATAAAGAATCCCTATCTTGATTTTTTTTTTTTTTTGTATGATTTATATTCTTTAAAACATAATTTAACATATTTACAACATTCAATAAGTATTCCAATTGAAAGAATTACATTCATAATAACAAATACAAAATAAATCAACCCGGGTACCAATAACGACAAAACAAGCAGCGTCAACACCACCCCCCTCACCATTAATTTTTTGGTCAATTTTGTTAACTCTCGCTTAGTTTTTGATTCATCTTCGATTTTTGGATCGACCTCATAATGCTCATTCCCCACGATATTTCTTTCATTTTTCAATTGTTTAAAGTCTTCTTCTTCTTCTTCTTCTTCTGATACAGGATTATTTTGTATCGGTTCTATTGCTAATTTATTATTCCTTATATTATCAAGCTCTTTTTTTGTTTCTTCTATTTCTTTTTGAAGTTCATCAATTAACTTTTTAGTTTTTTTATCTAAACTATTTAAATCGGGTAATGTATTATTTTCTTTATGCTTCTTTACATGTGAATCTATAATATTTTGAAGATATTTTATTTCTTCGTCATCATCATTGTCGTCATTAAATTGATTTGCAAGACTCAAAGTTGATTGATAAAATTCATTTAAGTCGAATTGATTGTCTGCATCTGCTAATATCCTATTATTTCTAAAATTTGTTATATTCCTTTCATGATATATGTTTCTCTCATTTACAAGGTATAATTCCTGCAAAGAAATGAACTATTTATTAACATGTGTGTAATTAATTTTAATTAACTTAAATGTTTTACCAATACATCAAACAATAATATAAGGTTAATGCAAAACAATAAATACGAAAACTATAATGAAATATTATTAATAATATAAGAAGATAGTGTGTAACTTACATTTTTGACATATTCAAAAAAACAAATAAAAATTGAAAAAAGAACAAATTTTAAAATACTGACTCTCATTTTTAGCTTTATTTATTAAATAAATGAATATATCTATAAAAAACATGGAATATATTTCATTTATTAACTTTTTCCACTTTCTATAAAATTTATAATTGTTATAATCAATTTCGTTATATTCATTAAAACCATTCATTGATATAAATATTAACCTTTCTATAAAAGATACACAATTTTTAATATAATTTATAATGCATTAGTACATTTAGTGATACGGCTCTAATATATTGTGAACCTTTATATGACAAACTAATAAATATCAATTCAAATAATAAAATATCACATACATATATATTTTATATATTAATACACACAAATGCTTTCTTATTTGTTATACTCCAATTTTTAATTTTATTTAATAATATTCTCCATTTTACTTACCACTTTTTTGTAAAAATATTTTTTTCATAGATTCCTATATAATCATTCTGTTTATAAATATATCTCATAATATACATCATCAAATAACAAAAATAATACACATGGAACCAGTTTATTTTTATCCCAAATCGAAAAATGAAATATACTTAATCATATTTATTTAACAGATTCTAAGACACCTTTCCCATTTAAACAATATTGTGACTTTTATAATCAAAGACAAACAAATATTATAATTCCATCATATAGAAAAATTATTTTTTATTATGAAATATGAAACAAACTCTTGACATGTACCATATATATATTATAGACAAATTTACTATTTATATTCTTTAAATTTGACTTCAAATATAACTTAATTAAAATTATCACTTTGGATAATTTAGTTTTCTTTTATAAACAAAAAAAATCAAAAAAAAAAATAAATTAATAAATGGTACAGGGTCGGCCTCCATAACTTTCCGTATATTTAATAGTGATTTTTCCCCCGTGAATGGGGTTTATAACAGATGTTTTCATTTTTTTCACATCAACTGATTTTATAATTATTGCATCACTATTTCTCTCCATTTTCAGCTCGGTTAAAAATGAATACACACTTTCATTACAAAACCCCGTTATAGTTGAAGGGAAATCCTTCATATCAAATGATGCCATTTATTTTCTTTCACCGTTTAATCAAATACGAAAAAAGCACAAAATTTTAATATAATTCCAAAATCCCTTAAAATAAAACCAGATGAAACACAATCATTTCCGTTTACAACATTATTAAACACCATACATATGATTCGATATCCAACATCAAAACAACAATTTAAATCAAAAAAACATAAATCCCTATTCCGAATTCGCCGAAAACATTTTAATTACAAACCATACTCATAATATGATAAATATCAATATATCCCAAAGAAATTCAATTATTAAAAGAAAAATAATTTTATACTGATTTAAAATATGTAACCAGTCTATACAAATAAACATTTTAAAGAAGTTTATTATGACGAGTTTTAAAAAATTCATCCAAAAAATCCATTGTATCAATTTTCTCCCCAAATAAATCCACAAGGTGTTAATTATCACCAGTTTAATCAATTAGGTGATAATATACAAACACCATCTGGATATTCATTTAATTTTAAATATAATGCATCATTGCAAAAAGTTAAAAAGTATATCCATCATTTCTTTATTTTCACCATTATATGAACATCACTTCTTTATTTTTATCATTATATGAACATCACTTCCTTATTTTCACCATTATATGAACATCACTTCTTTATTTTCACCATTATACGAACATCATTTCTTTATTTTACCCCTTTACAAACCCAAATTTCCATTCACCATAACAATATTTATGTACATTTATATAAACTTTATTCAAAATCTAAGAAATTAATCATAAACAACGAAGATGTGTGCAATTTTCCAACATTATTCATTTCTTCCACTATTTAATGATACAATAACATAGTTACTTTCCTATTTCATTTTAATGATCCTAATTTTTTGCTTGTTTACTTCCCCATTATTAATTAATATCCTTATTCAAATAAGATAACACTATATTTGGAAGAATACATTTCAATTCCAATTTCTTTCGTAATTTTGTTTAATTTTGTTTTAATTTATTGACCACTATTATAATAATAATCAAACTTCAATAACCATTACATACATTTTTATAATATTATTTTACACACTTACCACCATTTGAAATCAAAAATAGAAAAGTATATATCTACAAAATGATCAAAATTTAATTATTGACTTTATATTTTTCTCATTTCACAAACATATTATCACACCTATAACATTTAAACACTATATCACCTTTATTTTTACATATCTCAATCAGAGTAAAAAATACAACAAATAATTTAAATACAAAATCCCATCATATACCAAATATATTGATTAATTCCCTCCTTTTTTAATCAAAATATACAGAAATTTGAATTATAATTATATTATAATTTTCTTTATAGATATTACACCACTATATTTATAATAATGAACAAAATATATCTGACTTATTTAAAATTTATATACCTTTTAAATTGGGACCCATAAATCTGCAACATTAAACCGGGACCCTGGACATTTTTTAATTACCAAAAAAATTAAATATTCCTATCTTAATATTATTTATTGGATTTGATTTTGTATTTTATTGTTATAATAAACTCTTATAATTACATTAATTCGCTTTATACATTTATTATATTATACCTTTTTTACTTATGCGAAAATGATTTAACAAAAGCATTATATTGTTGCCTTTTTATTGCCAATAAATGTATTAACCCCAGGATCCAATAATTATGTTGAAGCAAGCCCAGAAATTATAAACAAAATAAAAAAATGCTAAGTCGTTTATTAAAAATAACAAAGCTGCAGTTATATCTACTTTATTTCAACATTAGCACTAACATTTGGTGTAATCCGTTATCAAAAGAATGAAATTACTAAAAAATAATATCCAACAGTGAAACAAAACACTCAACTGTTCCACCGAACACACAATATCATATAATAAAAGTACATCATCAACAATAAAAAGTGATACCAAACCATCACCATATAATTATACCGAAACATAGTACCCACCAATATCACATTGTAGTTACTGATTCATATTATATATTTTCATGATATATTATGAGAATAAACCAAAAATTCAAGTATATCACACACTCTGTAAAAATTAATTGATATAATTGATATAGTTAAACAAATGTCAATAATTCGAGACATTTAAGTATCTTTATGTTATAAATCTCCCTTTTTTGTAACATTTTATTTTAATTTGTATATCCCATATATATTGTAATCATATATTGGATTTATTAAAATGTGTCAATATTTTATATTGCAATTCAAAACTTATATATATCCGCATCCTTCCTTTATAATGATTTAATTCCGATACACCATTGAAAAACCTTTTTGTTTTCCGATATTCCCCCATTTGTTACCATAAAAAACATATTCCTCATGTAATACTTATATGTCCTGTTACTTGTGTCATTTATAATAAAAATAACCCCTGATTTATTCATTATTCCCAGTAGCATCACGACTTATTGTTTATTCCCAATGGTATCACGACTGATTGTTTATTCCAAATAGTATCATGACATATTTTTATTTGTAAGTGATGTTTGATCTTAATACCATTATTGTAATGGAATTAATGAAGTGATCAGAATGATTCAATACAAATGTTACATTATATGTAATCATTTTTTATATTGTTATTTAAAACATATAATACCAATGTATTTTATGCATATATATACACATTATAATAAACCAACTAAAACATTTTTGCTTTAAAAAAAAATTATATACATTCATAGAAAAAATAAAATATAACATAAATGTAGAATGAAAATAAGCAATTTCTTTAAATAAAAATATTCATAAAATGAACATATTATGATATATATAATTCAATATAACCATGAGCCCTGATCCCTGATCCCTGATCCCTAAACCTTTATTCCAATCTGAAATTGATTCTGAAGATGATATTAAAAGTGGAAAATTAAAAAAAATCTTTGTTAACTCAAGTGGATACATTGTTGAAAAAATAAACAAATATGTTTATATCGACTATGTAACCGGTATACATATTTTAATAACTTAAAATTTTATTCCACATTTTGTTTTGTTATTTCTTTATCCTATTTTACATTTATATAAATGTAAATATTTCCAATATATGCTATTCATCCACACAAAACTATAATATTTTCTTTTATATATTTATACATTATTGTTTTTTGTTCACAGATTACTATTAATACCCCTATTATTGGAAATTTATTAACTGAAATAATTCACTCACCACAAATACAAAATATTATGAGATTATGCATCATATTTTCCATGGAATAAATGTACATTTATCATAATGTTTTTTATCATCTTAATGTTGTAATACATTATTAATAAAATAAATATCCTTTCATATATCCTGTCTATTTAAATTATTGCCATAACCACATTTTTTAATATACTTTGTTTCTGTACTATTTCTCTTATTTTCATTATTTTTATACAACACCCCATCGTTATTATCAACCTTATAAATTATTAACTATATCAATCAAAATCCTCTAACTCATCTATTAATGATTTATTTTATCTTTCTTTTTTTTCTCTTAAATTTTATCTTTGGAACTCTTTCGAATTCCAAATGATGAATACTAATATATTTTTAGAGTTATAAAAAAGGAAGTTATAATTGAAATCAAATAAATCAGTCATACAACACTGTTTTATATAGATTAATAAAATACATATATTTATATTATAATATTACAAAAAATACATTTTTTAATTGTCTATATAAGCCAAATTACTTATATTAATATGCAGTTTAATTATTATTTTTAATACTTATATTGAATTTTAAAGTCAGATTCAAAGAATCTGAACCCAAAACAAAAACTATAATTATATTTATTATTCTAAAGAATCGCCTTTTCTTTTATAAAGATAAAAAATAAACAACAAAAATAAAATTATAAATGGTACAGGATCGGCCTTCATAAGTTTATATATATTTAATAATGGATATTTTCCCCAATAAGTGGAATTTATAAAATCCTTAGTCTGTTTTTTTTTAGATGAATTTATAATTATTTCCACTTTTTTCTTTCGATCATTTGAGTTTATAAACTGTTTATCCTGTTTTTTGGGAGTAGATGAATTTATAAATTGTTTATCCTGTTTTTTGGGAGTAGATGAATTTATAAATTGTTTATCCTGTTTTTTTGGAGTAGATGAATTGGTAAGCTTTTTATCCTGTTTGTTTTGACTAGATAAATTTATAGTTATTTTCATTTGTTTTTTTCGATCAGTTGGGTTTATAACTTCTTCTGTTGTTTCATTTGTATCAAACATATTTATAGCCTTTTTCATCTTTTTTTTTTTCTTTGATTTCTTTCTCCATCCAAATGGCAAATACTAACATAAAATTATGAAAAACATATAATATTTTATAGTGAGGAAATATTTTAAAAATTGTATACTTCACAATTTTCTTTTTATTTACCTTGTACATAATAGCTAAAGCAATGGGTATTAAAATAATTAAAATTGAAAATCCCATGTTCTTGTATACGTTGAATGGATTATCACCCATTTCGGTTGTTCCATCTCTTGCTACATTGGATACTGGAATTTCGTGTTCAGTCGCTGATCTTGACAATGTTATTTGAGATGCTTCGCAACCCTTTTGATCAGAATCTCCTTTTTCAGATAGACTTTCTTGAGATGATGGTGGATTACTCCCTTGGTCTTTTTCCTCAGATATACAATTATTTGGTGCATAAGTTTCTATTGCTTTTTTAAGTTCTTTATTCACATGATTAATCGTGTTACCAGCAAAATTTTTTAATTTACCGTAAAAATCTTCTAACGTTGGGAACACATTTTCATATAAGCTATTTCCAATATTAGTAAACATTTTACTAAAAAATAAACTATAAAATTCAAATGCACTTTTTAAATCTATATTTCTCGAGGTATCTTTCCCTTTCTCTAAATCCTTTTGTGTCTTCACTTCATTGAACGCCACACCTATAACTTTCGATGAACTTTTTGCTTCTTTACCTAATTCCTCACAAGTTTTTATTCCTGCTATCTCTATAATTTCTGGAAAATTTTTTTTGGTATCATTATCTTTTTTAAATTTCTCATAAGCATTTTTTAAAGTCACCAATACATTACAATAATATTCATCTTCAAAAAATTTTTTTTTTTTTAAAACAAGTTGTATGTATAGTTTTATCCAATCATTAACAAATTTTGAAAAATTGGAGCAATTTGAAGGATCGGTGGTATGTTTAGTAATTGCATTACACAACTCATTAAGTAACCCATAAAGTTTACGCATTCTATGAATTTCAAGATTCATTAGTTTGCGGTTTTTATTGATTTTATCATGATATAGTTGATACTTTTTACTATTTCGTATAAACGTGACATGAAAATCTCCTACGCTTCCGTAGCTCCCTTTTTTAATTAGTTTCATTTTATTACTTAACCATAGCATAACATACGTGATATATTCGTTATTTTTATTTTCATATTCTATATTTTTATTCAAAACGGATAATTTATGAAGTAACATTATAGTAACAGCGTTAACTACTTCACCGATAGTATTACATTCTCTTTTCCATGGTTTCTTGTTAGTTCGACAATAATAATTGTATTTATTAGAAGTTTTATGATCCTTCTCGAAATCAAAACCATCAGGCAAAATTTGATCAACAAATTTAAATGCTTCACACTAAGAAAATATTATAAAAATTAATGAAATATTATGAAATTTAAGTTAATTTATAAACAATGCAAAAACAACAAAATAAAATTCATTTTATTAAAAAATGTATATACCACATGGGAACTCATTATGCTGGATTTTATTTTTAATCTGTAAAAAAATTGTCATAATATTATTGTGTACATAAGGAATGTATTATAATAAAATATGTTATCCGGTTAATGGTCTTCTATATAATTAATATATATATTTAAAGAGGTTCTATTAGTTTTAATACTAAATTAACATGCTATAATAATAGTATTAAAAAGGTATTTAATTTTTATTTATGACAATCACTAAATTTCCTTAAGAGGTTATTTGTTTAACATTTTTATCATATCTATATATAATACATTTTATACGTAATACAACTTTTTTAAATAATATCTTGAATAACTATATTCCACAAATTCATGGAATCTCGTAAAAAAAATAGATTAAATTTGTTTCATATAATAATATATTTATATTATAGGTTTACACATGAAAATAAATATATATTCGCTACTTTTTTAATAAGGAAGTTTCAAAAGTTATTTTAATTTATTTTATTATTTGAATGTCAAATATTTATATATGTTATTATTCTATATTGGATGTTGCATTTTTTAATATCATATCTAATAATATAAAACAAATTACTTATTTAGATTACAATATTTATAGAATAGGTTAACACTACTACTTTTCTAAATATATTATATGTAGTTCGTATTTATAATATATAATAACTTTATTTATACTAAAATGTGCTTTATTAAATAATTTTAGATGTATCTTTTTAAAACTTGGATAATATAAAAACTAATTTTAATTTACAAAAGAATCTATATGAAATTCTTTTCATGTAGTTTACTTAAATTTTATAGGTTTATAATTTTAACATTTGCTTTTTATTTAGTGGCGATAATAAATTTTTAGAAACATTATGTGAATTTCCCATGATAGTGCACATTTCTACTTATAATATAAACATATTATATACTACATATTTTATAATAAACCATTTAGTTCAATATAGAAAAACTATATTTTTAAGAAAACTATAGAATCATTAATAAAATTCATATTATTTTTTTGATGTTGTTAATTCTAATATTATCCCATTAAACAAATACTTAATTAAAGGCTATAATATTCATTTGATATTTTGTGCATACAATTTTAATCTTATCTCCCGTATAATAATATATATGACTACTGTATATCCATGTGATAGAATTAAATAAACATAATACATTAATCTAATATTAGTATTGTTGTTACTAATGATATATCACTGTTTACTACAATGAAATAATTAATGCACTCAAGAGGAATAATTTAAACCAATTAATAATTTTCATTGTTTCAGTGTTTTAAAATATAACATTTTAAAAAATGTATTATCTCGTAAAAACATTATATTTAAAATATATATTTATAAGTTTCTGTATATATAATAATCTAATATAAATATTATTAGTTCAAAAAAAATAATTACTATCTATTTTTTCGATATATTTTATATTAATATTTAATTATATGAATTTTTCACAATATAACAATATTTCAATATTAGTTATTGTAAAATATTTTATTATTTTATATGTATGTCATATAATAACAACGATATTCTATCTATCATATTATTTATAATTATTAGAACAAAATATGATATTAACTATTTTAAATGTAATATATTTTATACATTTCATAATTCATATATCCTTAAAACTATGGAGTTTAAAATGTAATGGCGACTAATATAATAGTATACCTTTATAGTAAATAAATTAATGGGTAGAAAACTATTTCTATAATTTAAATTTAAAACTTTAGCATAAAATGAAACTATATATAATAAAAAATTAAGATAATATACATATATCTATATTTATTTTTTTATTAATATGCATATTTTTATTGATTATTAAAAATGTTAGATGCATAAAATCCCTTTTGTAGATAACGTTGTATTGTCGATTCTCGATCGACATTTTATGAATATATATTACTACAGTTCGGTTGTTAAAACACAATTTAAATCTAAATAAATATGACACAAATAATAAGTTTTACTAAATAAATATTTTCACAAAATATAGAAATGCATTATATATTATGATGTCCACAATTCAATATAACTCTTGATTAACAAGTCTTATATAATAAGCAATTATGATATAGGATAATATGAATTCATATATATTCAATATCTATATTAATATATACAATATAAATATTTTACTTTACCCATATTATATCTCTATAAACACTCAATTATATATGTTATAACTCATGAAAAAAATGTTACACAACCTCTTTCACATTAATGACTATGCTCCTTTGGGTGGTGCATATTGGGGCATATTTTGATATTAAACATACAAGTATAGTATATATATTTAATCACCATTTATAGATAAATAAATGATCACATTATAAACAGATTAATAAAAATATAACCCTAACCCAAAGCATAAATTTCATAGAACAAAACTATAACTTATAATACAGAACCCTGACCCAAAATATGAGTTCTCCAAAATGCAACTCTAAACCTCAGCATAGCTTATAATTTTATTAATAAGTGCGTTTAAATTATTCCATTCAAATTCATTCTTCCATAACTCCATTTATCATTCGGTTCAGGTGTTACTGAGGAAGGAAATAATTTATTATGATTTCCTTCCAATTCCATTCCATCTCCCCCAGTTTCTTATATTATGCATTGTTAATATTTAAATCAACGTTTTCTTTTAGGATCAAATCGATACTTTGGAATAATCTTTCTACATCTATTTCAATATTCAACCGATTGACCCATAAACCATTAACACAAAATTAACAATAAAATACAAAAATGCATAATATAGTTCAACACATTTACCATTGAGTTGTATTAACACAAATCCAATTCTTATAATTTATCAAAATATATTTCTTTATTGCTCCTTTTCATCCTCATTTTTTCTTACATATTTAGACTTAATATAAATATTAAAAACTACAGCTTATTCTATACATATTTTTAATAACTTTTTTACTATATATATATTTAAAACAAACCTTTAAACTAATAAATATTATCAAATTATAAAAAATTAAGTAAAATACAATACTTAATCCCAATATGGGTCCCACAACATAAAAACTATATAAAAATTATGCAAAAACTGTACAAACATATAACATTATATTTAACTGGTTATATTATTTAATTATTCTTATAAACCACAAAATTATGGTCAAAATTACTTATTTCAAAATAGACAAATTCTTAAAATATATCAACCATTATTACTATTCATGGAATAATCACTGCTCTTCGAATCATATATCAATGGTCCATTCCTTCTTCATTTTTTTTAGTTTTTTCCTTAAATATTGCTTTTTAAATCGATTCCGAAATCCAGATAACGAATACTAATATAAAATGTTAAGAAACGTATGATTTGTTTATTACTGTTTCTATATATATAATGAAATTTTTTTTTTAATTTCTTATTATTACCTTATAATAAATTCCTATAAAAACTATTATTATACCAAAAATCAATAAAAGTATATAAAAATTGTTTTCTATCAAGAAAATTAATGATGAAAATCCATATATTGGCATATAAATCTTTGTTTTTATCGATGGCAAGGATGAACTATTGTTATTTTTCTTTTTTAAATTATCATAATCATTTGATAAAGTATATAAAATATATAATATTTTACGATATAAACCATTTTTAGTAATATTAGAATCACTGATAACTCCTTCATAGTTTTTAACAAACCCATTTGCAGCTTTCTCACATTGATCGCAATTTGGGACGTGTCCAGCATCGGTAACATGCATATTACATAATGATGTTAATGCATCATATAATTTAGATATAATGCTCTTATCCATACTTAAAAAATAATCATTTCTATCTATAAGATCCTTATAATTTTTATAAGCAGTAACACCTTCTATACCCTTTTTATAGCTCTCGTCACTGTTTATATATTTATTATAAAATTCATTTATACTTTTTTCTCCATTTATGGTTTTGTTTAACGTATAACTTAACCATATCATAATGTATTCAACAATATTGATGTTACTTTTTGCATTAGATTTAAAATTATCAGAATCCTTAAAGAATTCATCAAACAAAAATAAACATCCAGCATTAATTTTTCCGAGATTACTATTACAACTATCATTAGTACAATACTTATCGAAATTTTTTCCACTATTAAAATAATGGCTTCCTCCTGTGTCCAAATGATCGGAAATCGAGGTCCTTACAGTATAGAGCAATTGACACTAAGAAAAAATTTAAAAACATTATTATAAATGTGCATTATTGAAAATTTTATTAAAGTTTAATGATATTTATATATAATACAATATCAAAAAATGTAAAGGAAAACATTATTAAAAAATCCATATACCATATACCTATCCATTGTGATGAAATTTTATTTTTGATTTATAAATTGAGTAAAAGCATGATGTTTTATATACACTGCATCAAATATGTGACATAAATACTTTAACCCTATATATAACAACTGTCTGTAGTTAAATATATTAAAAGTTTTTCAGTAATTAATATAAAATAATATTATTACTAAAGAAATGATGCATTCCTGGTTTATGATAATTAGCTAATTCACCTTAAATACAGGGTTGTTTAATACATTTTTTATAATATGTATATAAATTTATACATAAAATTATTATTCTTAATACCTTTCGGTATAATTCTATCACAAACTTATAGTAGCATTGTAATGAGTTTAAAATATATTTTCTTATACATATGCCTTAATAAAGAAAATAAACAATATCATATTTTTTGTTTTAATAAATGGCATCCAAAAACTAATATACTGCACAAATCGGAATAATTGAGAAATATATTATTGCTATAATCCTTAAAAGCATATAAATATTATTTAATAAGATTGATTAAATTTTTATATACTTGTTTCTTATAAAATATAATATATTTTCTCAAAAATTATAGTATTTTCAAATTAATTTATGTTACTTCTCTATGCAAATTATATAAATTGATATTATTTTTAATAAATATAGATAAATTAAAAAAAAATTTTAATGCATTAAATAATTTTTTTTATTCGTATATACTTCAACTTATATGTATACCTTATTGGGAAATTTATATTTTATTTTACGCATAATTTCCATTCTTTAAAACAATTAGCACTTAACCCATACTTAGTATGCTATTTATAATCTTAAATACGTCTTTGAAAGCATATCGTTTTTAAAATAATGCTGAGTAAATATATAACACATAAATAACTATTGATGGAATTTTAAAGTATAATAAAAAAATATTTGTAAATAGGTTATTATGTTGCCCTTTAAGAGGAGAAAGATAAGATATATTTTCTCTTTTAATATATAAATTTATGTAAATATTCGCTAAATTTTATGAATTGTCCATTTTTATCTTATATATTCTACTACTATAGTTATCAGTGTATACGCATTCAAATAAATTGTTAAAAATTCTATATTTTATTAATTATATGGTAAAATAATGATAATATAAAACGCGTTAATATGGAATTTAACATGAATTGAGTCTTTAGCATTTTCTTTATTTATCCAGTTTTTTATAATATAAAACCACATATCCCAAATTGGACCTTTAACAAATGTATAAAAATGATACCTTTATAATGTATTATGTGTCTTTTTGATAAAATTAATATTTAATTGTATAAAGTTCCCGCAATAAAACAACATTTCAATATTAATTATTGGTATTTTATTAGATTATATGTATAGTCATATAATAATAACACATTTTATCTATCACATTTATAATTATTAGAACTATAACATTAAATTTTATTAATATACTTATGCTTTTTCAAATAACTACTTATAATATATTCCCAATTTATATATACCTCAAAATATAAAGTTTAAAAATTAATAGTGATTAATCTATTATTATACCTTATGATAAATAAATTATGGCATATAAATCAATTTCTATTAATACAAATGTAAAATACAAAAGAATAGTAGCTACAATTAAAACTTAAAAAATATTAGAAGCATAATAATATCTATAAACAACGTTATATTGTCGATATATATCAACCTATACTTTATCACTATCTATTATATATCCCCTCCTTAATTAACAATAACAATATGCCCATATAATGCACAACTATTCAAAATCATCTTATAATTCCTACCCATCCTCACATATAATGTTATTATTACAACATATATTCCCGTAATATAATTTAAATCAAAATAACTTTTACTAAATAAAATCTTTCATCAAACAAACAAATCCATTGTATATTATAATCTCCATAATTCAATATAGCCCTGATTAACAAGTTTTATATAATAGACAATTATCATATACCATAATATCACCATTTTATGATATATATAATTCAATATAACCCTAAACCATGGAACATTGGAAACCCTTTATCAACATTTACAAACCCCAAATATTATCAAATTATAAAAAGTTACTCAAAATTAAATGCAATATAACACTTAACCCAAATATGGGTTCTATAAACACAAACTCAACCCCGACCCACAACATAAAAACTATATAAAAATTGTGCAAAAATTACTTCCTAATAGACAGTTTCCTAAAATATATAAATCATTATTATTGTTCCTAAATTGTCACTCTCTTCGAATCATATATTAATGGTTCATTCTCTTCTTTATATTTTTTAGCTTTTCTCTTAAATGTTGTTTTTGAGATCGTTTCCGTAATATAAATAACGAACACTAATGTAAAATGTTAAGAAGTGTACGATTTTTTTGTTAACGTTTGCATATATTTAATGAAAATAATTTTTAAATTCTTATTATTTACCTTATAAAAAATTCCCAAAAAGATTGTCATTGCACTGAATATTGATAAAGCTAGAATTAATTTTTTTACTATCGACAAGCTTGATGATGTAACACCAGAATTTTGTACAGAATCATGTTCAGAATGATCTTCATAACTTTGTACGTGATTTTGTTTTATTTTTATCGTTGGAATCGATGGAATACCCATACAACTATTATCATCATAGTCCTTTTTAAAACTATCATAATCAGTTGATAAAGTAGACCATATTTGACTATATGAACTGTTTCTAGTAGCACTAGAATTTTCATTAAGTTTTTTAAATTTGCCAACAATGTCATTTGCATATCCCAAATATTTCGAGCATTCTAGAGTTTTTTCATTAAATTCATCATGCATTTTACATAATAATTTAAATGCTTCAAAAAATTTAGATATATCTTCAAAATGAATGTTCAACAAATCCATATTTTTAACTATGATTTCCTTAAAATTATTATATCCCGTTTTTTTTTTTAATTTATTACTACAATCATCATCACCATTTGTACAATTAGTATAATTCTCATTTTTTTCTATATTAGTATAAAAATCATTTAGGTTGGTTCCTTCATCTTTCTTTAGGTTTAACTTATAATTTAACCATATCATAATGTATATAATAAACGATTCAACCTGGTCATTACTTAAATCATCAATCCCTTTAGCAATATTTTCATTGAGTAACCATAAGCATACAGCATTTATTTTATCGAGTTCAGTCTTACATTCTGTTTCCCCTGATTCTTCATCACGGCAGTATCTAGCAACATTCGTTATATTATCAAAATTACTTCCATCACCAATCTTTGATTCATCAGGATAATGTTGAATTACTACATTAAATTTTTCACACTAAGAAAGAATTTATAAAAGTATAATAAAAATATATGTTAATGAAACTCTTATAAAATAAAATTTAATGAATTTTATAGATAATATGACATCGAAAAATATAAGGAAAAGCAAATTTTATTAAAAAATGCATATACCAGGGGGTAATCCATTGTGATTTTATTTTGTTTATAATATGTAAATTATGTAACATAATATTGTTTTATATATTTTACGCTTAATAAATGACAAAATAATTGAAGTCTAATATAAAATCGTTTGTGTTTAAATAAATTCCTATCATTTTTAATATTAATTTAAAGGTAATTTGGAACAATATAATAGTTTTATGGAACTTAAATTCCCATAAATTAAGGTTATTTTCTGCATTATAGGTTATATGTATATATGTTTACACATAAAATTACTATCCTTAATAAAACTCATATGGACATTATTATAAAAATTAACATTGTAGTGAATTTATAATATATTTTCTTTTACATATGCTTTAACATAGAAAATAAACAACATCATATCTTTTGTTTTAATAAATGGTGTCTCAAAATGAATATACTGAAAAAATCGAAACAATTAAGAAATCCATTATTACTATAATGTTTAAAAGTATATAAATAGTCATTTTTTAAAATATATTAAATATTTACATTATTGTTTCTTATAATATATAATATAGTTTTTTCTAAAATTATAGTATCTTCAAATTAAGTTACATGCTCCATTTTCTATGAAAATTACATAAATTTATATTGTTTTTAATGAATAAAGATAAATTCATAATCCATTTTAATGAGTCCAATAACTTGATTTTTATTCCTACATATTCCAATTTAGAAATATACCTTATTAGATAATTTTATTATATATTTTCCCATCTTTTCCATTCTTTAAAACAACAATTAGCACTGAGCCCGTATTTATAAGCTTAAATAAGTCTTTGAATCTATATTATTTTTAAAATAATACATAGTAAATGTTAAAAATTTATTATGCCTTTCTATTAATATTAAACATTAAAATATAAATAAGTATTGATGGGAGTTTTAAAGTATAATAGAAAAATATGTGTATTAGGTTGTTATATTGCCCTTTAAGAGGAGAGAGATAAGATATATTTGCTCTTTTAATATATATATTTAGATAAATATTTGTTAAATGTTTTCATAGCTCATTTTTGTTTTATGTATTCTACTGCTATATTTATCGATGTATATACATTCAGATAATTTATTAAAAATTCTATACTTTATTAATTTTACGATAAAACAATGCTATTTTAGATTAAAAAAAATGATGATTCACTAAATAATGATAATATAATATGTGTTAATATGGAACAATAAAAAGGCATTTAACGTTAATTAGTCTTTAACCTTTTCTCCATTGCCCATATTTTTAAAATATAAAACTACAAATCCCAAATTGGATCTTTAACAAAATATATAACATTGATACGTTTATAATGTATTATTCTGTGTCTTTTCGATAAAATTAATATATAATTATATGAAGATTTTACAATATAACAATATTTCAATATTAGTTATTGGTAGAGTATTTGATTAGATGTATAGTCATATAATAACAACGCTATTCTATCTATCAAATTATAACATTATATTTTATTAATATTCTTATATTCAAATATATTAACTATTTTAAAATATCATTTATTTATACCTCAAAATATTAAGTTTAAAAATTAATAGTGATTAATATAATGTTCTACCTTTATGATAAGCTAAAGCGTACAAATCAACTTCTATTAATACAAGAAGATAATATTAACTGCAATTACAACTTCAAAAAATGTTAGGAGCATAATAATATTTTATAGACAATGTTATATTGTTCAACCTCGATCAATATACCATACGTCTATATTTTATGATTATATATTATCACAGTTCAGTTTGATAAAATGATTTAGATTAAAATAAATATGATACAAATAAATATGATACAAATAATATGTTTTACCAAATAAAATGTTTCATCAAATAAAAAACATGTTGTGTTATACATAATTTGATATAACCATAGATTAAACAAATTTATATAATAGACAAATATGATGTAGCATAATATGAATTCACATATAATCAATATCTATATTAATATATACAATATAGACATTTTTTTTAATTATATTAAATCAGAATGAACACTTATTATACTTTATGAAAAAATGTAATGTGACCCTTTTCATATTAATGGAAGTACCCTTTGCGGTTGCATATTTGGACTTCTCATTATTAAACATACAGAATGAAACATATATTTAATTAGTATTCAAATTATAAAAAATTAAATGCAATATAATACTTAACCCTAAACATGGGTTCCACAACATAAAAACTATATAACAATTATGCAAAATTATTTCCAAATAAACAGCTTCTTAGCATATATCAATCATTATTACTATTCCTGAAATAGTCATTACTCTTCGAATCATATATCAATTAACCATTTTCTTCTTAATGATTTTAGCTTTCTTCTTAAACGTTTTTTAACTTTTTTCCGAAATCCAAATAACGAATACTAATATAAAATGTTAAGAAGTAAATGATTTTTTTGTTAATGTTTGCATATATATAATGTTTTTTTTTATTTCCTTATTATTTACCTTATAAGAAACTCCCAATAAAATTGATGCTGCAACAAATATAATTGCAATTTTAATTAGTGTATTTTTTGTTACTGAACTTCGTGGACAAGCTACAAGTGATGAGACATAACCACACTTAACACTATTATATTTCTCTTTAAATTTATCATAATCATTTGATAAATTATACCATAGTCGTGAATAAGAACTTCCTTTAGAAATATCCAAAGTATTTTTAACTTTTTCACATTTTTCAAAAAATTCTCCAACATTTTCTAAACATGGCATGCATTTGTTGTTTGCATCAACTTCAATATACATTTTACATAATGATTTAAATGGATCATAAAAATTAGATATATCTTTAATATTCATATTCATCGATTTTATTTTATTTTTTATAACATCATCATTAATCTTATTACTACCACTATTAGTAGCTATATGCTCATTATATTTACTATTTTTTATTATATTTTCAGTATAAAAATCGTACAATTTGGTCGTTCCATTTTGTGTTTTTTGATTTAGTTTATAACTTAACCATAAAATAGCATATTCAGCAAGTTTATCATTCTCTAATTTTTCATGATTATCAATACCATTAAATAAAGTTACCAATGCTATAAAAGTAGAAATAACTTTTTTGACATCAGTATCACAGTTATTATCAGGGCAATAATCCTTAGAATAACCAATAGAATTATATCCTCCCGGGATTTTCGGATCATTAACAAAATTATCAATCGCACCAATTATATCACACTACGAATATATTTTACGAATTAAACAAAAAATGTATTAATATAAATGTTACTAAAATTAAAATTAATATAATTTGTAGGAATGCAACATACGAATAATATAATAAAAAATATATATACCACTTTATAAGACATAATGAAATTCTGTTATAATTTGGAGATTATGCGGGGTGATGTTGTTTATATATATTGCATAGAATATATGGTATATTTACTCATGATATTTACATATCAATTATCTTTCATTAGACATATTATTCTTAATTTTAACTTCATATAAAATAATAATATATTAATATTACTAAAATATTATACTCATTTTATGGCACTTAGCTAAATTACCTTAGATAGAAGGTTGCTTATACACTTTTGCCATATATATGATGCATTTTATACAAAAAAACAATTCTTACTAACATTTGGTATAACTATATTATAAAAATGGATATACTTTTATAATGAATCTAAAAAATGTATACTATACATATGCTTTAATACAGAACACAAACAACGTCCTAAAACTTAAATACTGCACACATATAAAAAATTAAGAAAGCTATTATTAGAATCCTTAAAGTATATAAATAGTCATTTTTTAAAATATATTAAATATTTACATGATTGTTTCTTATAATATATAATATGCTTTTTTCTAAAATTATAGCATTCTCAAATTTAGTTACATGCACCGTTTTCTATGCATATTATATAAATTTATATTATTTGTATTTAATATAGATAAATTAAAAAATAATTTTAATGCGTTAAATAACTTTATTTTTATTCTTACACATTCCGTTTTATAAATATAATATATTGGGTAATTTTATAATATATTTCCCCATCTTTTCCATTCTTTAAAACAACAATTAGCACTGAACCCGTATTTATAAGCCTAAATAAGTCTTTGAATGTAAATTTATTTTAAAATAATACTTAGTAAATATTAAATATATAACATATAAATACCTACTGATGAATTTTAAAGTATAATAGAAAACTATATATATTAGGTTTTTATATTACCCTTTAGTAGGAGAGAGATAAGATATATTTTCTCTTTTAATATATAAATTTATGTAAATATTCGTACATTTTATGGATTGTCCATTTTTATCTTATATATTATATTTTTATAGTTATTAATGCATATACATTCAAATAATTTATTGAAAATTCTATATTTTATTAATTCTATGATAACATACTGTTGTTTGTAATTAAATACGATTCACTAAACATTGATAGTATAATATCCATTAATATGGAATAATAAAATGACATTTAACATGAATTGAGTCTTTAACCTTTTCTCCATTCCTCATATTTTTAGAATATAAAACCATATATCCCAAAGTGGATCTTTAACAAAATATATAACATTGATACCTTTATAATGCATTATTATGTCTTTTCGATAATATTAATGTTTAATTATATGAAGGTTTCACAATGAAATAACATTTCAATATTAGTTTATATGTATAAGCATATAATAATAACGCATTTTGTCTATCATATTATTTATAATAACTAGAACTATAACATTAAATTTTATTAATATACTTATATTTTTTCAATTTACCATTTATAATATATTTCCAATTTATATATACACCATATCATTAAAACTTACAAATTAATAGTGATTAATCTACTATTATACCTTTATGAAAATAAATTAAAGCGTACAAATAAACTTCTATTAATACAAGAAGAGAATAGTAACTACAATTAAAACTTCAAAAATGTTAGAAGCATACTAATATCTATAGACAACGTTATATTACCGATATATATCAACCTATATTTTATCACTATCTATTATATGTCCACAATGTCATTAATTAACACTAACAATATGCTCATATAATGCACGGGAATATTCAAAATTATAACTTTTACTAAATAAATCTGTTCACCAAACAAAGAAATGCACTGTATATTATAATGTGGATAATTCAATATAGCCCCTGATTAACAAGTTTCATATAATAGACAATTATCATATACCATAATATCACTTCATATATAACCAATATTTATATATCTAATATACTATTTTAATAATTTTAATCATTTTAAATCTATATATTATACTTTATCAAAAATATATTATCACATATTTCATATTAATCACACTATCCCTTTTTTCCTTCTATATTTACACATCATCTCCAGATTAAACATACAAAATCATAAATATATTTAATTATACAAATTTAGTCATAATATATTTAATTATAAAAAATGTAATTACAATATCCCAGAACCATAAACATAACCTTGATCCATAATACATGAACACCTCGACATCAAGAATATTATAATTAAAAAACAAATTAATTACATTATATATTTCTTGACTTTACAACTTTATGTTTCATTATTTTATTTCATATTTTATTTCATACTTTATTTGTATCTTTTTTAAATTTACATATTCACTGTTTTACTATTAAAAGGGAATTTATAATTTGTATTCAATTATAAAAAGGTATGGTTGTCAACATTGCTACCAATAAATAATTTTTATAAAATTAACAATTTTGCTCCAAAAATTTTATTTAGTAAAATTTTTACTAAAAGTGATAAAAAAAAACACAGATTGTTTGATTCTCATAATATAAATTTTATCATACTACTATTATGATGAGGCGAAAAATGTTGTTATTATAATAGTATTAGTAATATTAGAATTAACTGCATTCCTCATATTAAATTAATTGTTTAATATAATATTTATAGTACTATGATCTTTTATTTATTAATGTAAGTATATGTACTTCCATACGTAATGAACTGTTCTATAAATTTTAAATTGAGTTTGATCAATTATAAAATTTGTGTATTAATAATGCTATATATTAAAAATATCACTTATATAATTAAAGTTATTTATTTTTAGATATTATGATATTGTGAATCATTACATTTCTGATATTCATTATTTATGAAAGATTCTGTTATTAATGTTGTTTTGTGGTTGAATTATTTAAATAAAACATATATTAAACTTATCAATCTGATAAAAGTACCCAAATTTGTTGTTTAAATAATAATTTGTATTTTTTAAAATAAATATTTGTTTTTTATGCTTTATTGGAAAAAATGATTAGCTTCAATTTTAATTATACTTGTACATATTTACGAGTTGTTAATTTTTAATTAAAAAAATACTAGTATATATTTTAATATTTTGTTTGTAAAGTTCCAAAATGAATAAGTTTTATATTCAAATTTTTTTTTTTCTTTTAACCATCTCCCTATGTGTAAATAATAAAACCCTTGCAACGGAGCTTTCTCCAAAAACATATACAAAATACAAATCAAAAAAATTTACAATATTCAAATCAAAAAAATCATATCCTGCGTAAGAAAATACAACAATATATATAATATATATTATATATTTCATTATGAAAATATTAAATGTATGTCTTTGCAACAATGTTATAATATAAATACAATAACTTTATTTTTGTACACATTAAAAATATGGTCATTTTTAGCAAAGATATTACAGAAGAAATATATCAAAAAAACAAGCACCTATTATATACCGATCCCGAAGAAACTATAAACGCGTGCAGATTTATGACAGAAGCTTTAACACATTTAGAACATCATGCTACAAGTAAAGATGATTATGTATTATATGGTAGAAATTCTGTTTACTATATGTTTTTTTATAAAAAAAAACATCGAGGTCATACAAATGTTAAAAAAATTGAATATATAGTTGATGATCCGAATATGGTATCAATTAACGAACACCATTAAAAGTTATAAACCAAATTCAAATTAAAAAATTATTATAATATTTATTTCTCTTTACTTCCATTAGTATAATGGATTAATAAACAGGTTTTGGAATCCCGACAGTAGCAATTTTTTGTATACAGGCTCGGTTAAAAGTATACAAAACATAAATAATTACCCAAATTAACATATTATTTTTACTATTTATTCTTTCTCACATCTTCAAAATCATCATATTTTAATTATATATATGCAATTTTATAATATGTTTTTTAGGAAAATTTGTCCGCGTGTACAGTCGAAATTTAGTAATAATACAACAACGTTGCAAAAAATGGCCGTGGTCTCGTGAAAAATATTTTTATGCTTTAGCTGCAAAATTTAAAGTAAGCAAAAGGTTCTTTCTATTTCGTTATAAATCGTAATTCTCATATTATTCAAATACACTTTTATTAATTTTGTAGACATCAGAAAACAAAACTATGATTGCCATGGCTTCAGCAAATATAATTGATCACAACCGTAAAAATAAAAAATATTTTGAAAACAAAATAATAGAAAATGCAAATTTATTCCAAGCTGAAATTGATTCTGAAGATGATATTAGAAATGGAAAATTAATAAAAATGTTTGTTAACTTAAATGGATACATTGTTGAAAAAAAAAACAAATATATTGAAATCACCTATGTCAACTCTGTAAACGGTATACAGATTTTAATAAATAATAATTTATTTCAACCATTGTTAAAAAATATGGTTTTAAATAAGTGTACATATTTATAATTTGCAAAAAATATAAACATTTTATATAATCATCCATTTATCTTTTTTTTCTTAGAATGATGAACATGATTCCATTTAACAAAAAAATATTATTGGAAAACCTTTAGATTGTTTCCCCCCTCATAAATAAACATATATTTAAATATATTTTTCAGTACCATATATTAGAGAATTTATGTTAATAAAAATGTTTATTTCCATGAATGGTATTTATTTAAATTACCATCATAACATATTTTTTGGTTTTATGATTGTTTTGTTCTTGTCTGTTATTTGTTTATGTCTTTTAATATTATAATACATCTATATGTATTAATTTTTTGAATAATACAAATAAAACTGTTATAACTTATGAAGATCTTTCATTTAATAATTATCACCCTTTTTTGTTTACAAACATGGACATCATCTATAGGCTAAAATTTGGGGGGGTATCCCATATATTTAAACGATTTTTTATTTGTAAGTGATATTTGATTTTAATATTATTTATAGTAATGAAATTAATGAAGTGATCAGATTATTCAATACAAATGTTACATTATGTGTAATATTTTTTTATATTGCTATTTAAACCATATAATACCAATATATTTTATACAAATATATGTGAACATTATAATAAACTAACTAAAACAGTGTTTTCTTTAAAAAAAAATCATATACATTCATAGAAAAAATAAAATATAACATAAATGTAGAATGAAAATAAGCAGTTTCGTTAAATAAAAATATTCATAACATGACCATTTTATGATATATATAATTCAATATAACCCTAAACCTTTAAAACAATTCCTTAAACTAATAAATATTATAAAATTATTCAAATTAAATACAATATAATACTTAACCCTAATTCACAACATAAAAACTATATAAAAATTGTGCAAAAATTACTTCCCAATAGATAGTTTCTTAAAATATATTAATCATTATTACTATTCCTGAAATAGTATTACTCTTTGAATCACATATTAATGATCAGTTTTCTTCTTTATTTTTTTAGCCTTTCTCTTAAATATTGTTTTTGAGCTCTTTTCCGTAATACAAATAACGAACACTAATATAAAATGTTAAGAAGTGTACGATTTTTTTGTTAACGTTTGCATATATTTAATGAAAATAATTTTTAAATTTCTTATTATTTACCTTAAAAAAAATTCCCAAAAAGATTGATATTGCACTGAATATTAATAAAGCTAGAATTAATTTTTTTACTATCGACAAACTTGATGATGTAACATAACAAATCTCTTCAGAACTTAGAATATCACTTTCTTCTGCTTCTGTCGGGGTAAGGGATGGAATTTTGTTACAACCATTGTCATTACTATCACAAGAACTTTTAAAATTAATATAATCAATTGATAATGTAGACAATACTTGTTTATATGAACCGTCTTCATTAATTGTAGAATCGTCATTAAGTTCTTTATATTTTTTAACAAAATTTTTAGCATTTCCTAAAGATTCCTCAGATATTGTGCTGTTTGCATTAAGTTCAGTGTACATGTTACATAATGATTTAAATGCATCATAAATTTTAGATATATTTTTAATATTAATATTAAACATTTTCTTTCTTTTATCTATGATCTCCTTATAATTTGAATATCCTGTATTACTATTTAATAAATTACTACAATTTACACCGCCTTGTTTACAATTAATATAATGCCTATTATTTTCTATATATTTATTGTAAAAATCATTTAGATCCTTGGCTTCGTCATACGTCTTTTGATTTAGTTTATAACTTAACCATATGATAATGTATTCAACTGTACTGATATTTTTGTTATTTTTCACAAACAATTGCTCAAACAACCATAAACATCCAGCCTTAATTTTATCGATATCTGTCTTACATTCTGCTTCCTCTGATTCTACATTAGAGCAGTAATACTTAATGTTCTCTAAATTATGAATATCATTACTTGTAGATGTGTTTGATTCATCGGGTAAATATTTTCTCAATGTATCAAACTGTTCACACTAAGAAAACATTTAAAAAAGTATAATAAAAATATATGTTAATGAAATTTATAGATTATATAATATCAACAAATACAAGCAAATTTTCTTAAAAAAATTATATACCAGTTTATAATCCATTGTAATTTTATTTTGTTTATAATATGTGGATTATGTAACATCATATTATTTTTATATTTTACGCTTAATAAATGACAAAATAATTAAACTATAATGTAATATTATATGTGGTTAAGCATGTTATTATCATTTTTAACATTAATTTAAAGATAATATGGAACAATATAATAACTTTACGTTAGTTAGATAAATTATCGTGTTTTGGGGATGTTTAATACATGTTTTACCATATGTGTATAGATACAATTTTACATAAATTGTTATCCTTAATAACACTCATATGAGCATTATTATAAAAATTAAAGAAACAATGTAACGAATTAAAAATACATCTCTTATACACATACTTTAATATAGAAAACAAACAACGCCATATCTTTTGTTTTAATATACTGCAAAAATAGAAACAATTAAGAAACCCATTATTACTATAATCCTTAAAGTATATAAATAGTTATTTTTTAAAATATATTAAATACGTATATACTTGTTTCTAATACTATATACCATGTTTTATTAAAATTATAGTATTTTCAAAATAAATTGCATATACTTAAATTTATATTGTTTTTATTTAATATATATCCATTCCAATTATAGTTAACATTTTCAATAACTTTATTTTTATTCTTACACATTCCGTTTTAGAAATATACTTTATTGGGTAATTTTATAATATATTTTGTCATCCTTTCCTTAAAACAAATATTAGCACTGAACCCATATTTATAAGCTTAAATAAGTCTTTGAATGCATATTATTTTTAAAATAATGCTTAGTAAATATTAAACAAATATACCTACTGATGATATTTTAAAGTATAATATAAAACTATGTTTGATTATGTCATTATTTTACCCTATAATAGGAGAGAGATAAGATATATTAGCTCTTTAATATATATATATTTATATAAATATTATTTATGTGCTCTACATTGTTCATTCTTATCTTATATATTTTATTGTTATAATTATCAATGGATATACATTAAAATAATTCGTTAAATTTTCTATATTTTATTAATTCTATAGTAAAACAACAACAATATAATATGCGTTAATATGAATAATTAAATGATATTTAACATGAATTGAATCTTTAATCCTTTCATCATTGATTCATATTTTTATAATGTAAAATTACAAATTAAAATTGGATATTTAACAAAATATATAAATTGATACCTTTATAATGTATTATTATTTGCCTTCTCTATAAAATTAATATCAGTATTTAATTATATGAAGGTTTCACAATATAACAATATTTCAATATTAGTTATTGAATAATATTTTACCAGTTTATATGTATAGGCATATAACATTAACGTTATTCTATCTATCATATTATTTATAATTATTAGAACAAAATATGATAAAAAAAATTATTAATATACTTATATTTTATTTTTTAACTATTTTAAAATATAATTTATTTATACCTCAAAACTATAAAGTTCAAAATTAATAGTGATTAATCTAATAGTATACCTTTATAGTAAATAAATTAATGTATATATAAGTATCTCTATTATTTGAATTTAAAATATTAACATAAAATAATACTATACATAATTGTTATTTTAAAGGATAGTATACATATATCTATAATTTATTTTTTTATTAATATCCACATTTTTATTGATTATTAAAAATGTTAAATGCATAAAATGCCTTTTATAGATAACGTTGTATTGTCGAATACCGATCGACATTTTATGAATATATATTATTACAGTTCAGTTGGATAAAATGATTTGCATCTAAATAAATGTGATACAAATCATAATTTTTGCTAAATAAATTTTTCATCAAATAAAGAAACATATTATGATATGCATAATTACATATAGCTTTGGGTTATCAAGGCTTATATAATAGGCAATTGTGATAAAGCATAATATAAATTCATATACATTCAACATCTATATTAATATATACAATATAGATATTTTGTTTTAATCATATTAAATCGGCATGAACACTCAATTATATATGTTATAATTCATGAAAAAATGTTATGTACCCCTTTCATATTAATGGAAGTATCCCTTTTGGTTGGATATTTGGATTTTTTATTTCATCTTGTGATTAAACATACGGAATGAAACATATATTTAATTAGTGTTTAATTATAAAAAATGAATACAATATAATACTTAATCCTAAACCGAATATGGGTTCCACAACATAAAAACAATATAAAAACTATGATAAAAAATTACTCCCCAACAGACAGCTTCTTAACATATATTAATCATTATTAATCTTCGAATCATATATTAATGATTCATTCTCTTCTTTATATTTTTTATTTTTTCTCTTAATTTTTGTTTTTGAAATCGTTTCCGAAATCCAAATAACGAATACTAATATAAAATGTTAAAAAACGTACGATTTATTTGTTAACTTTTGCATATATTTAATGCAAATAGTTTTTAAATTCCTTATTATTTACCTTATAAGAAATTCCTAAAAGAAATGCTATTGCACCAAATATCGATAAAACTGTAAATAATTTGTTTCCTATCGACGAACTTAATGATGATTGTGCAGAAATGTCTGTTGCTATCTCTGAAGGAGATGAAATATTACCAGATTTACCTTCTTTACATTTCTCTTTTAATTTATTATAATCAGTTGATAAAGCAGATAATATTTTACTATAGGAACTATCATTAGTAATACTAGAATCTTCATTAAGTTCTTTATATTTTTTAAAAAATTCATTATCATCATCCAAATAGTTCTTGCATTTTTTATCTCCTTCCTTAAATCCATAATACATGCTACATAATGATTTAAATGGAACATAAAATTTAGACATATTTTTAATATTCATATTCTTGATATTTTTTTTATCTAAAAGATCCTTATAACTAGTATACTCCGTAAAACCTGCTATAGAATTTGTATACTTTTGATTATTTTTTATATCTGTATTATAAAAAAATTCTAGACTGTTGTTTGCTTCATTTTCTTTTAGGTTTAACATATAACTTAACCATATCATAATGTAATAAAAAATATCGTTTTTACTTTTTTCATCAAAGTTAAACGAATTAGAATCTCCAAAAAATCCACTAAGCAAATAAAAAAATCCAGCACTAATTTTTTCGAAATCACTATCACAACTATTACTACCACAATAACTATCTAAGAAATTTCCTTCTTTAATTTGATACTTTTTATCACTGGTCAATTCATCGGAAAAAAACTCCCATAGATTCTCGAACTTTTCAGACTAGGAAAAGATTTAAAAACATTTATTAGAAATGTATATTATTGAACATTTGATTAAAATGATATTTAATGATATATATATAATACATTATCAAAAAATGTAAAGGAAAATATTATTATTAACAAATCATATACCACTTTCTTATTCATTATAATGGAATCTTATTTTTGATTTCTAAATTGAATAAAATAATCCTGCTTTATATACACTGTCCCCAATATGTGACGCAAATACTTTAACCCTATATATAAAAACTGTCTGTAGTTAAGTATATTATATGTTTTTCAATAATTAAATTAATATAGAATAATAAATAATATTATTACTAAAAGAACGTTTTATTTCTTTTTGTGACAATTATTTAAATTACCTTAAATAGAGGGTTGCTTAATACATTTTTGATTAAATATAGATATGATGGATTTTATACAAAAAATTATATTCTTACTAACATCTGGTATAGCTTTATTATAAAAATGGATATACTTTTATAAATAATTTAAAGTATGTTTGAACATAGAAAAGGAATATATTTATATTTTATGTTTTAATGGTCGCCCTTCTAAAACTTAAATACTGTATATATCTAAAAAATAAAAAGTTATATTATTACTATAATCCCCAAAAGTATATAAATAGTAATTTTTTAAAATATATTAAATTTGTATATACTTTTTCTTATAATATATAATATATTTTTTCTAAAATTATAACATTTATAAAATAAGTTGCATTGTTCCTTTTTTAATTGCATATACATAATTCTAATATTATTTTTATTTAATATATATGCGTCCAATTATATTTTAACATTTTCAATAACTTTATTTTTATTCTTATATAATTAAATTTAGAAATATATCTTATTATATAATTTTATAATATATTTTGCACATCTTTCTCACGGTTTAAAACGACAATTAGCACTGAAACCGTATTTATAAGCTTAAATAAGACTGTTAATGCATATTGTTTTTATAATCATACTTATTAAATATATGACACATAAATTAGTATTGATACAAATTTTAAATTATAATAGAAAACTATATGTATTAGATTGGTATATTGCACTTTGAGGGGAGAGATAAGGGAAGTATGTTTTTTTAAGACAAGAATGTAGTCATATAAGATTTATTTATTCTACATATTTTAATTATATTTTCTACCTTTAAAACTTTCAATTAATGTACATAATAAAATTAATCATTAATAATGACTTAGAATTATTTTCTAAATATATAATTTGCTTTTATATTTTATAATAAACTATATTTTTAAGTAAACTATAGAATTATTAATATTATTTTGCTTGGTAATGTTAATTCTAATATTATCGCATGAATACATACTTAAATAAATGTTATAATATTTCATTTGATGTTTTGTGCATATAATTTTAATCTTATTACAAGTTTAATAATATATATCAACGTATTCGAATCAAATAAATTTAATGATTTGTTCGTATTTAATACGTTTATCTATTTTTATTGCTATTATTATGTTTACTGTTATATCACTGTATAGTACAATAATATAATTAATTCACTCAGGAGGAATACTTTAATCCAATTAGTATTTTTCCTTGTTTCATTGTTTTAAATTATAGTATTTATAACATATTATTTAGCAATAACAATATATTTGTGAATTTTATATATACAATAACCTAATAAAAATATTATTAATTCAAATTAAATTAATTATTACATACCATTATACTTTGCATTAATATGTAATTGTATATGTTTCACAAATTTAACATATTTCAGTTTTAGTCATTTATACAATATTATATATATATTATAACAATAACGTTAATTTTATATATCAGGTTGTTTATAAGTATTATGACAAACTATAACATTAAATTTTATTATATACTTATATTTTATTTTTTAACTATTTTAAAATATAATTATTTATACCTCAAAACTATAAAGTTTACAAATTAATAGTGATTAATCTACTATTATACCTTTATTATAAATAAATTAAAGCGTATGAAGCAACTTCTATTAATACAAGAAGATAATATTAACTACAATTACAACTTCAAAAAATGTTAGAAACATAACAATAATTTATAGATTATGTTATATTGTCGATTCTTGATCGATATTCCATGCATCTATATTTTATGATTATCTATTACTGTTCAGTTGGATAACATGATTTAAATTAAAATAAATATGATACAAATAATAAGTTTTACTAAATAAAATTTTCATCAAATAAGAAACATTGCGTTATGAAATATTCGATATAATCACTGATTAACAAATTTTATATAATAGACAATTATGATGTTGAATAATACGAATTAATATATGCAATATAGACATTTTTTTTTAATCATATTAAATCCATATGAACACTCAATTATATATATTATAACTTATAAAATATGTTATGTAACCCCTTCCACATTAATGGTTATATCCACTTTTTGGTTGCATATTTAGACTTTATATGTGATTAAACATACGGAATGATACATATATTAAATTAGTATTTAAGTTATAAAAAATTAAATGCAATGTAATACTTAGCCCTAACCCGAATATGGGTTCCAGAAACACAACCCTAACCCACAACATAAAAACAATATAAAAACTATGATCAAAAATTATTCCCCAATAGACAGTTTCTTAAAATACATCAATCTGCATACTCGGAATAATTTATTAATGATCAGTTTCTTCTTTATTTTTTTACCATTTCTCTTAAATGTTGTTTTTGAGATCGTTTCCGAAATCCAAATAACGAATACTAATATAAAAATTTTAAGAAAAGTTTGATTTTTTTGTTAATTTTTCCATATATTTAATGAAAATAATATTTAAATGTAATATTTTTAATTCCTTATTATTTACCTTATAAGCAATTCCCAAGAAAATTGGTATTGCAACTAATATCGATAAAATTGGAATTAATTTGCTTGCTATCGACGAACTTGATGTAACTTCAGAAAAATGTTCAGAAATTATTGTTTCTATATCTGGAGTGGATGGGAAATTTTTACATTCTTTTTTTAATTTATCATAATCAATTAATAAATTAATCAATACAAGAGAATAGGGGTTATCGCCAGTAATTATACAATCTATTATAATTTTTTTATATGTTTCAACAAATTGAATAGCTTTTTTGGAATATTCCTCGCAATTTGAGCTATTTGTATCAAGCTCATTATATATGTCACATAATGTATTAAATGCATCATATAATTTAGATATAATGCTCATATCCATATTTAAAATATAATAACTTATATATATAAGATCCTTATAACTATTATGACTACTAATATAATCTAGATTTTTAGTATACTTATTACCACCTTCTATATATGTATTATAAAAAATCTCTATACTGTCGTTTTCTTGAGTTTTGGTAAGGTTTAACATATAACTTAACCATATCAAAATGTATTCAACAATATAGATGTTATTTTTTGCAACATACTCAAACGCAGAAACATCCTCAAAGAATGTATCAAAAAAATATAAACATCCAGCATTAATTTTTTCGAAATCACTATCACAACTACCACCAGTACAATACTTTTTGAAATGTGTATCATCTTTAAATTGATACATTTTCTTATCGTCCAATTGATCAGGAAACCATTTCCTTACATCCTGGAACTTTTTACACTAAGAAAACATTTAAAAATAATTAATAAAAAGTGTATTATTGAAAATTTTATTAAAATAAAGTTTAATGATATTTATATATGGTCAATATCAAAAAACGTAAAGGAAATTATTATTATTAAAAAATGCATATACCACGTCCTTATCCATAGTGATGGGATTTTATTTGTAAATTGAGTAGAATCATGCTATTTATATACAATGCATCAAATATGAGACGCAAATACTTTAACCCTATATATGACAATTATCTGTAATTAAATATATTATAAGTTTTTCAATAATTAAATTAATATAGAATAATATAATAATATTATCACTAAAAAAACATTTTATTCCTTTTTATGATAATTAGCTAAATTAACTTAAATAGAGGGTTTCTTACACACTTTGCCATGTGTATATATGATGCATTTTATACAAAAAATGCTATTCTTACTAACATTTGGTATAACTTTATTATAAAAATGGATATACTTTTATAATGAATTTAAAAAATATATACATATGCTTTAATATAGAACATAAATGACGTCATAAAACTTAAATAATGCATAAATATATAAATTTAAGAAAGTTATTATTATTACAATCCTTAAAGTATATAAATAATTATTTAATAAGATAGACTAAATATTTATATACTTGTTTCTTATAATATATAATACAGTCTTTTCTAAAATAACACTTACAAAATAAGTTGAATTGTTCCATTTTCTATGCAAAATACATAATTTTATATTGTTTTTAATGAATGTAGATAAATTAAAAAATAATTTTAATGCGTTAAATAACTTTATTTTTATTCCAATATATTTCAATTTCTAAGTATCCCTTATTGGGTAATTTTATAATATATTTTACGCATAATTTCCAAGGCTTAAAACGACAATTAGCACTGAACCCGTATTTATAATCTTAAATAAGACTTTAAGTTCATATTGTTTTTAAAATAATACTTAGTAGAAATTAAATATTAGCACATAAATAACTATTATGTAAATTTTAAAGTATAATAGAAAACTATGTTTGATTATGACATTATTTTACCCTTTAATAGGAGAGAGATAAGATATATTAGTTCTTTAATATATATATTTATATAAATATTCGCTAAATATTATACATAATTTTATCTTATATATTCTACTGTTATAGTTAATGTATATCGTTCAAATAATTTATTAAAAATTCTATATTTTATTAATTCTATGGTAAAACAGCGACAATATAATATGCGTTAATATGGAATAATCAAATGGTATTTAACATGAATTGAGTCTTTAACACTTTCTCCATTGATTCATATTTTTAGAATATTAAACCACATATCTCAAATTGAATCTTTAACAGATATATAGCATTGATACCTTTATAATGTATTATTATGTGTCTTTTCGATAAAATTAATATTTAATTATATGAAGTTTCCACAATAAAATAATATTTTAATATTAATTATTGGTATAGTATTTTGTTATATTATATATATAGGTGTATAATAACGCTATTCTATCTTTCATATTATTTATAATTATCAGAACAAACTATAACATTAAATTTTATTAATATACTTATATTTTGTCTTTTAACTATTTTAAATGTAATATATGTATACCTCAAAATATAAAATTTAAAAATGAATAGTGATTAATCTAATATTATACCTTTTGGAAATAAATTAAGGAGTATAAAGCGATTTTTATTAATACTAATTAATTTTGATACAAATGTAAAATACAAAAAGAGAATAGTAACTACAATTAAAACTTCAAAAAATGTTAGAATCATAACAATCTTTTATAGGTATTGTTGTGTTGTTGAACCTCGATCGATATTTTATGAATCTATATTTTATGACTACCTATTATATATTGGTAAATGTTTAATTAACAATATAAATATACCCATTAACCTGAAGGTATATTATAATGTAGATGAATAATCAAAATGAATTTTATTATAATTCATACCCAACTTCATATATAATGTTATTATTAAAGTTATATTGGCGTAATATAATTTAATTTAATTTAATTTAATTGTAGCACAAATTATAAGTTTCACTAAATAAAATTTTCATCAAATGAAGAAACATATTATGTTATACATAATTCAATATAACCACATATTAACAAGTTTTATATAATAAATAATTATGATATAGAATAATATGAATTGATATATGCAACATAGACATTTTATTTTAATCATATTAAATCGATATGAACACTCAATTATATATATTATATCTTATGAACAAATGTTATACAACCCCATTTATATTAGCTTATATCCATTTGGGGTTGAATATTTGGGAATCATCTCTTGATTAAACATACGGGATGATACATATATTTAATTACTGTTTAAATTATAAAAAATTAAATAAAGATGTAATACTTAGCCCTAACCCGAATATGGGTTCCACAACATAAAACTATATAAAAATTATGCAAAAATTATTTATTTCTCAATAGACAGCTTCTTAACATATATTAATCATTATTAATCTTCGAATTATATATTAATGAATCATTTTCTTCATTATATTTTTTATTTTTTCTCTTAATTTTTGTTTTTGAAATCGTTTCCGAAATCCAAATAATGAATACTAATATAAAATGTTAAGAAGCATACGTTTTCTTTGTTAATGTTTGCATATATATAATAATTATTTTTTTTAATTCCTTATTATTTACCTTATAAGAAATTCCTAAAAAAATTGCTATTGCAACTAATATCGATAAAATTGGAATTAATTTGCTTGCTATCGACGAACTTGATGTAGCTTCAGAAATTATGTTTTCTATATTTGGAATGGGTGGGAAAATATCACAATTTTTTTTTAAATTTTCATAATCAGTTAATAAATTAATCAATACATAAAAATAGCGGGGATTTTCACCATTGTTATGATCTATGATAATTGTTTTATATGTTTCAACAAATTGACTAGCTTTTCCCGAACATTGCGTGCAATTTGAGTAGTTTGTATCAAGCTCATTATATATGTCACATAATGTATTAAATGCATCATATAATTTAGATACAATGCTCATATCCATACTTAAAAAATAATAATTTGTATTTATAAGATCCTTATAATCATTATAACCACTAATATATTTTATATTAGTAGTATACTTATTACCATGCTCTATATATGTTTTATAAAAAGAGCCTATACTGTCGTTTTCTTCAGTTTTGGTAAGGTTTAACATATAAATTAACCATATCATAATGTATTGAACAATATAGATGTTTCCTTTTGCATCATTTTGAAACGTAGTCTCATCCTTAAAGAATGTATCAAAAAAATATAAACACCCAGCATTAATTTTGTCGAGATCAGTATCACAACTACCACCAGTACAATACCTTTTGAAATGTGTATCATCTTTAAATTGATACATTTTCTTATCGTCCAATTGATCAGGAAACCATTTCCTTACATCCTGGAACTTTTTACACTAAGAAAACATTTAAAAATAATTAATAAAAAGTATATTATTGAAAATTTTATTAAAATAAAGTTTAATGATATTTATATATGGTCAATATCAAAAAATGTAAAGAAAATTATTATTATTAAAAAATGTATATACCACGTCCTTATCCATAGTGATGGGATTTTATTTTTGATTTGTAAATTGAGTATGATCATTCTATTTTATATACACTGCATCAAATATGAGACGCAAATACTTTAACCCTATATATAACTGTCTGTAGTTAAATATACTATAAGTTTTTCAATAATAAAATAGTAGTATAACTAAAATCATATTATACTTATTTTATGGCGATTAGCTAAATTACCTTAAATAGAGGGTTGTTTAATACACTTTTGATTAAATATATATATGATGCATTTTATACAAGAAATGGATTCTTACTAACATTTTGTATAACTATATTATAAAAATGAATATACATTTATAATGAATTTAAAGTATGTTTGAACATAGAAAAGAAATATATTTATATTTTATGTTTTAATGAATGTCCTTCAAAAATTTAAATACTGTATAAATCTAAAAAATAAAAATTATATTATTACTATAATCCTTAAAATATATTAACTTTTATATATTTGCTTCTAATACTATATACAATGCTTTATTAAAATTAAAGTATTTTCGAATTAAGTTACATGCTACATTTTCAATGAAAATTACATAAATTTATATTGTTTTTAATGAATGTAGATAAATTCAAAATTCATTTTAATGTGCTCAATAACTTTATTTTTATTCTAATATACCTTATTGGATAATTTTATAATATATTTTCCCATCTTTTCCATTCTTTAAAACAACAATTAGCACTGAATCCGTACTTATAAGCTTAAATAAGTCTTTGAATGCATATTATTTTTAAAATAATGCTTAGTAAATATTAAAAAATAAATAAGTATTGATGCATATTTTAAAGTATAATAGAAAACTATGTTTAATTAGGTTGTTATATTACATTTAAGAGGAGAGAGATAAGATATATTGCTATTTTAATATATAAATTTAGATAAATATTCATTAAATGTTTTGCACTCCTCATTCTTATATTATATATTTATTGTTATGGTTATCAATGTATATACATTCAAATAATTTATTAAGAATTCTATATTTTATTAATTCTACAAAAAATAATAATATAATACGCGTTAATATTGAATAATAAAATGATATTTAATATTAATTAAGTATTTAACAACTTCTCCATTAATCCATATTTTTAGAATATAAAACTACAAATTACAAATTGAATCATTAACAAATATATAATGTATTATTATGTCTTTTCGATAAAATTAATATTAAATTATATGAAATTTCCACAATAAAATAATATTTAATATAAGTTATTCGTAGAGTATTTTGTTATATTATATATATAGGCGTATAATAATAACGCTATTCTATCTTTCATATTATTTATAACTATTAGAACAAAATATAACATTAAATTTTATTAATATACTTATATTTTGTCTTTTAACTACTTTAAATATGTATTTCCAATTTATTTATACCTCAAAATTATAAAGTTTATAAATTAATAATGATTAATCTATTATTATACCTTATGATAAATAAATTAAAGCGTATAAAACTTCTATTATTACTAATTAGTTTTAATACAAATGTAAAATGCAAAAAATAATAGTAACTACAATTAAAACTTCAAAAAATGTTAGAAGCATAATAATATTTTATAGACAATGTTATATTGTCGATTCTCGATCGGTATTTATGAATCTATATTTTATGTTTATCTATTATTACAGTTCAGTTGGATAACATGATTTAAATCAAAATAAATATGATACAACTCATATGTTTTACTAAATAAAATGTTTCATAAAATAAAAAAACATATTATGATATGCATAATTCAATATAGCTTTGGGTTATCAAGGCTTATGTAATAGGCAATTATGATATAGATAATATGAATTAATACATGCAATATAGATATTTTATTTTAATCATATTAAATCGACATGAACACTCAATTATATATATTATAACTTATAAAATATGTTATGTAACCCCTTCCACATTAATGGCTATATCCACTTTTGGTTGCATATTTGGACTTTTGAACTTCTTATTGAAATTAAACATACGGAATGATACATATATTGAATTAGTGTTCAAATTATAAAAAATGAATACAATGTAATATTTAACCCTGACCCGAATGTGGGTTCCACAACATCAAAATTATGCAAAAATTATGATAAAAATTTATATATTTCCAAATAGACAGTTTCTTAAAATAAATCAATCGTCATATTCAGAATAATTTATTAATGAACCATTTTCTTCTTTATTTTTTTAGCATTTCTCTTAAATGTTGTTTTTGAGATCGTTTCCGAAATCCAAATAACGAATACTAGTATAAAATATTAAGAAACGTACATTTTTTGTTAATTTTTCATATATATAATGAAAATAATTTTTAATTTCCTTATTATTTACCTTATAAGAAACTCCCAATAAAATTGATGCTGCAACAAATATAATTCCAATTATAATTAGTATATTTTTTGTTACTGAACTTCGTGGACAAGCTATAAGTGATGAGACATTCTTACATTTAACAAGATTATTATAATTACTTTCAAAAATTTTATAATCATTTGATAAACTAGACAATAGTTGTAAATAAGAACTTCCTTTATTAATATCTAAAGCATTTTTAAGTTTTTCATATTTTTCAAACAATTCTCTAGCATTTTCTAAACATTTATTGCATTGGTAGTCTTCTGCACTAATTTCATTATACATGTTACATAATGATTTAAATGCATCATAAAAATTAGATATATCTTTAATATCAATATTCATCGATTCTATTTTTTTATCTATAATATTCTTATTAATCTTATTACCAGTAGATGTATTTTCCTCATATTTACTATTTGTTTTTATATGTTTGGTATAAAACTCGTTTAATGTAGTGGTTCCATTTTGTGCTTTTTGATTTGGTATATAACTTAACCATAAAATAGCATACTCAGCAAGTTTATCACTCTCTAAATTTTCATCCTCAAACATTTTTAGTAATGATATAAAAGTAGAAATAACTTTGTTGTCATCAGTATCACATTTTTTATCAGGGCAATACAAATTAAAAAAACTCTCATAAATATCTTGTTTCGAGTTGTTTGGATCACCAAAAACATAAATATCAGCCGCATTAATTAGATCACACTACGAATATATTTTACGAATTAAACAAAAAATGTATTAATATAAATGCTACTAAAATTAAAATTAATATAATTAATAGGAATGCAACATACGAATAATATAAGAACATGATATATACCAATCCCTTAGACATTATAATGAAATTCTGTTATAATTTGGAGATTGTGAGGGATGATGTTATTTATATATATTGCATAGAATATATGTTATATTTACTTAAGCTCTTTACATAGCAATTATCTTTCGTTAGACATATTCTTAATTTTAACTTCATATAAAATAATAATACATTAGTATTACTAAAATCATATTATACTTATTTTATGACATTTAGCTAAACTATCTTAAATAGAGGGTTGCATAATACATTTTATACAAAAAATACTATTCTTATTAACATTTGGTATAACTTTATTATAAAAATTAATATACTTTTATAATGAATTTAAAAAATATATACTTATACATATGGTTTAATATAGAACATAAACAACGTCATAAAACTCAAATACTGCACAAATATAACAAATTAAGAAAGTTATTATTAGAATCCTTAAAGTATATACTTGTTTCTTATAATATATAATATAGCTTTTTCTAAAATTATAGCATTTTCAAATTAAGTTACATGTTCCATTTTCTATGCAAATCAAATAATTTATATTATTTTTATTTAATATATATAAATTAAAAAATAATATTAATGCGTTAAATAACTTTATTTTTATTCCCATATACTTCAATTTGTAAGTATGCCTTATTGGGTAATTTTATAATATATTTTACGCATAATTTCCACTCTCTAAAACAACAATTAGTACTGAACCAGTATTTATAAGCTTAAATAAGCCTTTGAATGTATATTATTTTTAAAATAATACATAGTTAATATTAAATATATAACATAAATAAGTATTGTTGCAAATTTTAAAGTATAATAGAAAACAATGTTTAATTAGGTTGTTATATTACCTTTAAGAGGAGAGAGATAAGATATATTGCTATTTTAATATATAAATTAAATTGAATATTCACTAAATATTTTGCACTGTTTATTCTTATCTTATATATTTTATTGTTATAATTATCAATGGATATACATTAAAATAATTCGTTAAATTTTCTATATTTTATTAATTCTATGGTAAAATGATGATAATATAATATGCGTTAATATGGAATAATAAGTGACATTTAATATTAACTGAGTATTTAACCTTTTCTTTATTTATCCAGTTTTTTATAATATAAAACCAAATATCCCAATTTGGATCTTTAACAAATATATGACATTGATACCTTTATAATCTTCTATTATGTGTCTTTTCGATAATATTAATGTTTAATTATATTAATTTTACACAAAAAACAATATTTCAATATTAGTTACTAGTAGAATAATTTATTATATTATATTTATAGGGGTATAATAATAATGTTATTCTATATATTATATTATTTATAATTATTAGAACAAAATATGATATGAAAATTTATTAATATAGTTATATTTTATTTTTTAACTATTTTAAATATAATATATTTCTAATTTATATATACTTCAAAATCTTTAAAATTCAAAATCAATAGTGGTTAATTTAATATTATATATTTATAGTAAATAAATTAATGTATAAAGAACTATTCCTATTATTTGAATTTAAAACTTTAGCATAAAATGAAACTATATATAATCGAAAATTAAAAGGATAGTATACATATATCTATAATGTAATTATTTATTAATATGCATATTTTTATTGATTATTAAAAATGTTAGATACATAAAATGCCTTTTATAGATAATGTTGTATCGTCGATTCTCGATCGATATTTATGAATATCTATTATTACATTTCAGTTGGATAACATGATTTAAATTAAAATAAATATGATACAAGTTATAAGTTTTACTAAATAAAATAAAGAAACATATTATTATATGCATAATTGAATATAGCTCTGAGTTATCAAGGCTTATATAATAGGCAATTATGATATTGCATAACGCAACTTCATATATAGTCAATATATATATTAATATATGCAATATAGACATTTTATTTTAACCATATAAAATTGGCATGAACACATAATTGTATATATTATACTTTATGAGAAATATGGTATTGGCCCCTTTCATATTAGATTATTCTCCTTTTGTTTGCATATTTTGACTTTTGAACTTAATCTTGTGATTAAACATACGGAAATGGTAAATATATTTAATTAGTGTTTAAATTATAAAAAATTAAATATATAATACTTAGCCCTAACCCGAATGTGAGTCCCACAAACACAACCCTGACCCACAACATAAAACAACATAAAAATTATGATCAAAATTACTTCCAAATAGACGGTTTCTTAAAATATGTAAATCATTATTAAAATTTATGGGATAATCATTCTCTTCGAATCATATATTAATGATTCATTCTCTTCTTTATATTTTTTATTTTTTCTCTTAAATATTGTTTTTGAGCTCGTTTCCGAAATCCAAATAATGAATACTAATATAAAATTTTAAGAATATTATGATTTTTTTGTTAACGTTTCATATATTTAATGAAATTAGTTTTTAAATTCCTTATTATTACCTTATAAGAAAATCTCCAAAAAATTGTTATTGCAATAAATATAAATGCAATTGAAATTAGTGAATATGTTAGATGGGATGGAAAATTATTACATTTACTTTTTAAATTATCATAATCATTTAATAAAGTAGACAATATTTGATTATATGAATTGTTTCTAGAAATACTAGGATCATTCTTAAGTTCTTCATATTTTTTAAAAAATTTATTATCACCTTCGAAATATTTCTTGCAATTTTTATTTTCGTCATCAAATTCAATATACATTTCACATAATAATTTAAATGCATCATAAAATTTAGATACATCTTCAAATTTAATATTCAAAAAATCTTTTTTTTTATCTATAAGGTCCTTATAACTGCTATAAGCATCAACACCGCCTATAATATTAGTATACTTATCATTATTTATATTTGTGGTATAAAAATAGTTTAGACTCTCGCTTCCTTCATTTTTCTTTAGGCTTAAAATATAACTTAACCATATCAAAATGTATTCAACAAGATCGATGTTGCTTTTTGCAACAGACTCAAACACAGAAGAATTCTTAAAGAATCCATCAAGCAAATATAAAAATCCAGCATCAATTTTTTCAAGCTCATTAACACAATTTTGATTACTACAATACTGTTTGAAATCATTATCATTTTTAATTTGATAGCTTTGGTTACTTGGTTCATATGTAAAATTTGTCCAAACATTCTTGAACCTTTCACACTAAGAAAACGTTTAAAAAGTATAATAAAAATATACGCTAATGAAACTCTTATAAAATAAAGTTTAATGATATTTATATATAATACAATATCAAAAAATGTAAAGTAAATTAATATTATTAAAAAATTCATATACCACTTGCTTATTCATTGTGATAGAATTCTACTTTTAATTTGTAAATTGACCCCAATTATGCTGCTTTTATATACGATGCATCAAATATGTGACGCAAATACTCTAACCCTATAAATAACAACTGTCTGTAGTTAAATGTATTATAAGCTTTTCAATAATTAAATTAATATAGAATAATAAAATAATATTATTACTAAATAAAAGTTACATTACTTTTTATAACAATTAGCTAAATTACCTTAAATATAGGGTTGCTTAATACATTTTAAATTAAATATAGATATGATGCATTTTATACAAAAAAGGCTATTCTTACTAAAATATGGTATAACTTTATTATAAAAATGGATATGCTTTTATAAAGAATTTAAAGTATGTTTGAACAAAGGAAAGAAATATATTTATATCTTATGTTTTAATAATCGCCCTTCTAAAACTTAAATACTGTATAAATTTAAAAAATTAAAAATTTTATTATTATTATAATCCTTAAAAGCATATAAATAGTTATTTAATGAAATAAATTAAATTTTTATATACTTTTTCTTATAATATATAATATTGTTTTTTCTAAAATTATAACATATACAAAATAAGTTGCATTGTTCCCTTTTTTAATCGCATATATATAATTTTATTATTATTTTTATTTAATATAGATAAATTAAAAAGTAATTTTAATGCGTTAGATAACTTTATTTTCATTCCTATATACTTCAATTTATAAATACTCTTTATTGGGCAATTTTATAATACATTTTGCCATCTGTTTCATTCTTTAAAACGACAATTAGCACTGAAACCGTATTTATAAGCTTAAATAAGTCTTTGAATGTATATTACTTTTAAAATAATACTTATTAAATATTAAATATATAACACATAAATACGTATTGATGAAAATTTTTAAGTATAATATAAAAGTATGTGTATTAGGTTGGTATATTGCACTTTGAGAGGAGAGATAAGGGAAGTATGTTTTTTTAAGACAACGATGTAGCCGTATAGGATTTACTTATTCTACATAGTTTAATTATGTTTTATATTTTTTACCATTAAAACTTTCAGTTCATGTATACATTAAACATAACTTAGAACTATTATTTTTCTAAATATATAGCTTGATTTTATATTTTATATTTTATAATAAACTATATTTAGTTCTATGATGAAAAACTATAAAATTATTAATATTGTTTTTCTTGGTAATGTTAATTCTAATAATAGCACATTAAAAAAAATACTAAGTCAAAATTGTATGATTTCATTTGATGTTTTGTGGATATAATTTTAATTTTATCGCTCGTTTAATAATATATATAATTAATTTATAGCCATATAAGTGTATCAAATAAGCATAATATATTTGTTCGTATTTAATACGTTTATCTATCGTTATTACTATTATTATTGTACAGCTATATCAATGTAAGTATAACGGAATAATTAATGCGCTTAATAAAAATACTTTAAATCAATGTATAATATTTCTTCGCTCACAGTTTTTAAATTAAGTATTTTAGAAGATATATTATTTCGCAATAACAATATATTTAAATTATATATTTATGAATTTGTATATAATAACCTAATAAAAATATTATTTGTTCAAATTAATTATTACATACTTCTTCTATATAATTTGCATTAATATATAATTGTATATGTTTCCAAATTTGACATATCTCAACTATAGACAGTTATACAATATTATACATATATTAGAACAATAACGATATTCTATTTACCATATCATTTATAATTATTAGAACAAACTATAACATAATATTTTATTAATGTACTTATATTTTATTTTTTAACTATTTTAAAATATAATTTATTTATACCATAAAACTATAAAACTTAAAATTTAATAGTGACTAATCTAATGTTATACCTTTATAGTAAATAAATTAATGTATATAGAACTATTTATATCAATATAAATTAAAACATTAACATAAATGCAAAGTTTTGAAATGAAAAAAGTGGGTATTACATATATTTATAATTTATAAATTTATTATGCATATATCTATAGTGTATTTTTTATTTATTATTAAAAATCTTAGATGCATAATAAAATTTTATAGACAATGTTGTATTGTCGATTCTCGATCAATATTACATGCATCTATATTTTATAATTATCTATTATATATTAGTAATATGCTTAATTAACATAGAAAACACACATATTAATCCGAGTATATATTATAATGTAGATGAATATTCCAAATGAATCGAATTATAATTTATATTCTGATATATAAAATTATTATACTGTCTGGTTATAAAAATACGATTTGAATCAAAATAAATATGGTACAAATCATAAGTTTTACTAATAAAATTTTCATAAAATAAAGAAACATATTATGACATGCATAATTCAGTATAGCTCTGGATTATCAAGACTTATATAATAGGAAATTAGGATATTGCATAATACGACTTCATGTATAGCCAATATCTATATTAATATATACAATATAGATATTTTATTTAATCATTTTAAATCAATATGAACACTCAATTATATATACTGTAATTTATGAAAAAATGTTATGTGCCCTCTTTCATATTGAAGGTGATACTCCTTTTTTTGGTTACATATTTAAACTTCATCTCGTTATTAAACATACGGAATGGTACATATATTTAATTAGTTTTCAAATTATAAAAAATTAAATACAATATAATACTTAGCCCTGACCCACAAGATAAAAATTATATAAAAATTATGCAAAAATTATGACCAAAAATTATTTCTAAATAGACAATTTCTTAAAATATATAAATCATTATTAATATTTCTGAAATAGTCACTCTTCGAATAATATATTATTGATTCATTCTCTTCTTTATACTTTTTATTTTTTCTCTTATATATTGTTTTTGAGCTCGTTTCCGAAATCCAAATAACGAATACTAATATAAAATATTAAAAAACGTATAATTTTGTTAATTTTTGCATATATATAATGAAAATACATTTTTAATTCCTTATTATTTACCTTATAAGAAATTCCTAAAAAAAATCCTATTGCACCAAATATCGATAAAACTGTAAACAATCTGTTTCCTATCGACAAACTTGATGATGTGTCTCCAGATTTTAGTGCAGAAATGTCTGCTGTTATCTCTGGAAGAAGTGCAATATTGGTACTTATATTTTTTAAATTATCGTAATCAGTTAATAAAGCAGACAATATTTGTTTATATGAATTGCCATCAGTTTTATTAGAATATCCTTTAAGTTCTTGATATTTTTTAACAAATTCATTCGCATTATCTGACAAATTTTTGACATCTGTATTCGCTGCTTTATTAGAATACATACTACATATTAATTTGGATGCATCATAAAAATTAGACATATCGTTAATATTAATATTCAACAAATCTTTTTTTTTATCTATGAATTCACCAAGACCTGAAAATTTATAGGCATCATTTATAAATTGTTTATATTTACCACTATCAATTACATGTTTATTATAAAATTCGTTGATTTTGGTGGTTTTATGCTCTGAGTTTTGATTTAATTTGTAACTTAACCATAAAATAATATATAGAAAAAATGGCTTAATATCATTTACGTGATCACCTTTCTTTGGATATTTAGTAAAATATTGTTGAAGTAACCATAAAAATCCAATCGTAATTTTATCGATTTCAGTATTGCAGTTATTATCAGGGCAGTACTTTTCGTAATTTGTAATTCTGTCAAGTTCAATTTCTCCCTTTTTATTTAATTCATCGGGTAAATGCTTCCTCAAAAAATCAAAGTTTGAACACTAAGAAACCATTTAAAAAAATAATAAAAATATGTATTAAGAAAATGTTATTAAAATAAAACTTAATGAAGTCTATAGGAAATATAATATCAAAAGGTGTACATACTAGACTATCATCCATTATGATGGAATATAATTTATAATCCTAGGTTAAGGGGATATCATATTATTTTTATATATATATACTAAAATAGGTAATACAATTATTTAATCCTATATACAGGAATTATTTGTAGATAAAAATGTTTTTATTATTATTAATTTCAATTTAAAATTAATGTGGAATAATAATATTATTACTAAAAGAATATTATATTTTTGTTTATTGGTAGTTAGATAAATTCCCTTATTTGGGGTATTATTTAATACATGTTTTATCATATATATATATAATACAATTCTGGATAAATTATTATCCTTAATAACATTCATGTGAGAATTACTATAAAAATTAAAGTAACATTGTAATGAATTTAAAATATATCTTCTTATACATATGCTTTAATATAGAAAATAAACGTCATTTCTTTTGTTTTAATGATTGCCCTTCTAAAAATTAAATACTGTATAAATCTAAAAAATTAAAATTATATTATTACTATAATCCTTAAAAGTATATAAATAGTAATTTTTTAAAATATATTAAATTTTTATATACTTGTTTTTTATAATATATAATGTAGTTTTTTCTAAAATTATAGTATTTTAAGGTTAAGTTATATGCTCCACTTTTTATGCAAATTATATAATTTTAATATTATTTTTATTTAATATATATCCATTCCAATTATATTTAACATTTTCAATAACTTTATTTTTATTCCTACATATTCCAATTTATAAATATTCCTTATTGGGTAGTTTTATAATATATTTTGCACATATTCCCCACGGTTTAAAACGAGAATTAGCATTGGACCCGTATTTATAAGCTTATATAAGTATTTTAATTCATATTGTTTTTAAAATAATACTTAGTAAATATTAAATATATAACACATAAATACGTACTGATGAAGATTTTTAAGTATAGAAAATTATGTGTATTAGGTTGGTATATTGCACTTTGAGAGGAGAGATAAGGGAAGTATGATTTTTTAAGACAAGGATGTAGCAATATAAAATTTATTTATATTTTATATTTTCTACCATTAAAACTTTCAATTAATGTATACATTAAACATAACTTAGAATTATTACTTTTCTAAATATTAATTTCCTTTTATATTTGATAATAAACTATATTTAGTTTTATGATGAAAAACAATATTTTTAAGAAGACTAAAATTATTAATATTATTTTCTTGACAGTGTTAATTCTAATATTATCGCATTAAAGCATATTTAAATGAATTTTATAATATTTCATTTTATCTTGTATGCATACAATTTTATTCTTATTACAAGTTTAATAATATATATAATTAATATATATCAACATATTCGAATCAAATGAATTTAATGATTTGTTCGTATTTAATACTTTATTTATTGTTATTATTATTATTATTGTTACTGCTAGATCACTGTATAGTACAACGGAATAATTAATGCCCTTAATATAAATACTTTAAATCAATGTATGATATGTCCATGATTCATTATTTAAAGTATAACATTTTGTAACATATATACTACCTCGTAAAACGATATAATTATAATACATATTATTAATTTATATATGATAACCTAATAAAAATGATATTAGTCCAAATTAAATTAATTGTTATTTGCCTTTTCGATAAAATTAATATTAGTATTTAATTATATGAAGTTTCCACAATAAAACAATATTTCAATATTAGTTATTAGTAGCGAATTTTATTAAATTGTATGCATATATATATAATAATAACGCTATTCTATCTATCATATTATTTATAATTATTACAACAAAATATGATATTAAATATTATTAATATAATTATATTTTTTTAACTATTTTAAATATAATATATTTCTAATTTATATATACTTCAAAACTATAAAGTTTAAAAATGGATATTGATTAAGCTAATAGTATACCTTTATAGTAAATAAATTAATGTATATATAAGTATCTCTATTATTTGAATTTAAAATCTTAATATAAATATAAAGAAAATGATATTATATATAATCGAAAGTTAAAAGGATAATATACATATATCTATAATATAATTTTTTATTAACATGTATACTTTTATGTATTACTAAAAATATTAGATGCATAAAACATATTTTATAGGCATTCTTGTACTGTCGAATCTCGATCGATATCCCATGCATCTATATTTTATGACTACCTATTATATATTGATAATTTGTTTAATTAACAATAAAAATATTTCCATTAACCTGTAGGTATATTATAATGTAGACAATTGTTCCAAATGAATTTAATTATAATTTATACTCTGATATATAATATTATTATACTGTTCGATTATCAAAATATGATTTAAATTAAAACAAATGATACAAATAATAAGTTTTACTAAATAAAATGTTTTATCAATAAAGAAACATATTGTGTTATGCACAATTCAATATAAATCGGGGTTAAAAAGCTTTATATAATAAATAATTATCATATATCATAATATGAATTAATATATCCAATATAGACATTTTTTTAATCATATTAAATCGATATGAACACTAAATTATATATATTATAAATTATGAAAAAATGTTATGTAACCCTTTTTTGGTTGCATATTTGAACTTTTAACTTCATTTTCGATTAAACATATAGAGATGGTACATATAATTAATTAGTGTTCAAATTATAAAAAATTAAATAAATATATAATAATTAATCCTAACCCGAATATGTGTTCCACGAAGACAACCCTAACCCACAACATAAAAACAATATAAAAACTATGATCATAAATTACTTCAAATAGACAGTTTCTTAAAATATATTAATCGTCATATTCAGAATAATTTATTAATGATCCATTTTCTTCTTTATTTTTTTAGCTTTTCTCTTAAATGTTTTTGAGATCGTTTCCGAAATCCAAATAATGAATACTAATATAAAATGTTAAGAAACGTATTATTTTTTTGTTAACGTTTACATATATATAATTAAAATAATATTTAAATGTAATATTTTTTAATTCCTTATTATTCACCTTATAAGAAATTCCCAAAAAAATTGAGATTGCAACAAATATCGATACAACTGGAATTAATTTGCTTACTATCGACGAACTTGATGATCTAATATCATAATTTTGTGCAGAATTAGTTGCAGATTTTTGTTCAAATTTTTGTTCAGAAGTTTCTTCAGGAATTTTTATAGTATCTTTCGGTGTGTTTATCTCTGGAAGTGTTGGAAACTTGCTTCCTTGAGCATCTTTACATATATTTTTTAAATTATCATAATCATTAGATAGTGTAGACAATAATTTATAATATGGACGACCTTTAGTAATATCAGAATAGTTATTAAGTTCTTTATATTCTTCAAAAAATTGATTAGCTTTATCCGAAATTTTTTTGCAATTTGACGTGTTTCCACCAAATGTAGAATACATTTCACATAATGATTTAAATGCTTTATAAAAATTAGATATAATATTATTATTCATATCCAACAAATCCTTTTTTTGATCTATGATTTTCTTATAACAATTATAAGCACTAACACCATATATTGTATTTGTATAATGCGTATTTTTTTCTATATGCTTAGTATAGAAGTCGTTTAATTTATTGATTCCGTTTTCTTTTAGGCTTAACATATAACTTAACCATATAATAATGTAATAAACAACATCGATATTATTTTTTGAATTATCTTTAAACGCATTATGATCCCCAAATAATGCATTAAACAAATGTAAACATGCAGAATTAATTTGTTCGAGATTATTATCACAACTATTATTATTACAATACTTTTTGAAATGTTGACCATCATATAAAAAATTATAATTTCCATCATCTTTCAATTCATCGGGAAAATAAGTTCGTACAGATTTGAACTGTTGACACTAAGAAAAGATTTAAAAACAAATATTAGAAATGTATATTATTGAAAATTTTATTAAAATAAAGTTTAATCATATATATATAATACAATATCAAAAAATGTAAAGGAAATTATTATTATTAAAAAATGTACATACAATATTTTTATTCATCGTGATGGAATTTTATTTTTGATTTGTAAATTTAATAAAATCATGCTGTTTTATATACACTGCTCCCAATATGTGACGCAAATAATTTAACCCTATAAATAACAGCTGTCTGTAGTTAAATATATTATAAGTTTTTCAATAATTAAATTAATATAAAATAATAATACAGTAGTATTACTAAAATCATATTATACTTATTTTATGACAATTAGATAAATTACCTTAAATAGAGGATTGATTAATACTGTTTTGATTAAATATAGATATGATGCATTTTGTACAAAAAATGGCATTCTTACTAACATCTGGGATCATTTTACTATAAAAATGGATATACTTTTATTATGAATTTAAAAAATATATACTTATATATATGGTTTACCATATGAAAGAACCAACGCCATATCTTTTGTTTTAATAAATGGTGCCCCAAAAACAATATACTGCAAAAATCGAAACAATTAAGGAACCCATCATTACTATAATCCTTAAAGTATATAAATATATATTTTCTAATATATTTTAAATATTTATATACTTGTTTCTTATAATATATAATATAGACTTTTCTAAAATTATAACATTCATAAAATAAGTTGCATTGTTCACTTTTTTAATTGCATATACATAAATTTATATTGTTTTTATTTAATACAGATAAATTCATAGTACATTTTAATGATTACTATAACTTGATTTTTATTCTTATATACTTCAATTTAAAAATATGCCTTATTGGGTAATTTTATAATATATTTTGCCGTCCTTTCCATTCTTTAAAACAACAATTAGCAATGAACCCGTGTTTATTATGCTATTTAAATGTGAATTGTTTTTAAAATAATACATAGTAAATGTTAAGCATATAAATAACTATTGGTGACGTTTTAAAGTATAATAGAAAAATATGTTTAATTGGGTTGTTATATTACCCTTTAAGAAGAGAAAGATAAGATATATTTGCTCTTTTAATATTTAAATTTATATAAATATTTGTTAAATGTTCTGAATTGTTCATTTTTACCTTATATATTTTATTATTATAGTTATCAATGTATATACATTCAAATATTTTATTAAAAATTATATACTTTATTAATTCTGTGATAAAACAATGTTGTTTGTTATTAAAGATGGTTCATTAAATAATGATAATATAATATGCGTTCATATGGAATAATAAAATGAAATTTAACATTAAATGATCCTTTAACCCTTTCTCCATTGATCCAGTTTTTTATAATATAAAACCACATATTCCGAATTGGATCTTTAACAATAATATAAAATTGATATCTTTATAATGTATTATTATATTTCATTGATTTTTTATTCAACAACACAACTTTTAATTATAGGAAATATCCACTTTTATATTTTTTTTACTGAATATGCATAAAAAACAATTATATTTTGCAATGTATGATAGAGACGTAGAGGGTCACTGTTTATATTTTTTAAAAATATTATTATGAATTTTTTCAATAATAAATTATTTTATAAAATATATTTTTTTTATTCATTCATTATATTATTAATTATTTTATTCTTATAATTTTAGAGAAATATTATAATGGAAATCAAATGAATTGATTAAACAACATCGTTTTATATAGATTATTAAAATACATATATTTATATTATAATATTACACATATATATTTTTTGATGATACTTATGAGTTTATTTACCTATAATAATAATAAACGAATTTACTTATTTGTTATTTTTAATATTTATATTGAATTTTAAAGTCAGAATCATAAACATCTGAGCTTTGGTTATTTAACAAAAAATATAAGACATTAATTAAATTTATAATTCTAAAGAATTGTGATTTCTTTATAAACAAAAAAAATTAAAAAAAAAAAAAAAAAAATTAATAAATGGTACAGGATCGCCTTGCATAAGTTGGTACATATTTAACAATGGAGATTTTTCCACAAACGGAATTTATTGATTTTTTAGTCTGTTTTTTTTGATTAGATGAATTTATAATTATTTGCATTTTATTTTTTTCCATCAGTTGAGTTTATAACCTCTTTCATGTTTTTTTTTTCTTCAATCCCTTTCTCCATCCAAATGGCAAATACTAAAATAAAAATAGTAAAAATATATAATATTTGATAGTGAAGAAATATTTTAAAAATTGTATACTTCATAACTTTCTTTTTATTTACCTTGTACATAATTCATAAAATAATGTGTGTAAAATAAATATACCTTTGACGTAACTTTACTTCTCTCCCTTATATATATTTTCTCCAAATACCACTTTATACTTTTATTTCATTCAATCCATTCCTACATCACTTACTTCATTTATCATTATGTTCAGTTGTCACTGAGGGAGGAAATCATAATAATTATTTTCTTCCAATTCCCTCTCTCCTTAATTTCTCATATTAAATGCTGTAATTATTTAAATCAACCTTTTCTTCTAGGACCAAATCGATGCTTTGGAATCATCTTTTTATATCGATTCCAATATTCGATAAATTCCCCCATAAACCAATAACTCCAAATTAGCAATAAAATACAAAAAGACATAGTTAAACACATTTACCATTAATTTATATTAACAAAAAATAAAATTCTTATTTGCCAAAATATATTATTTTATTCATTCCTTTTCATATTCATTTTCATCCTTATTTTTTCTCTTACATATTTAGACCTAATATGAATCTTAATAATTATAACCTATCCTATACATATTTTTAATAATTTATTTCCTATATATATTTAAAACAATTCTTTAAACTAATAGATGTTATCAAATTATAAAAAAATATTCAAAATTAAATGCAATATGACACTTAACCCTGACCCACAACATAAAAATTGTTTAAAAATTATACAAAAACAGTATAAAAATGTTATAAATATATATATATAACAATATATATATTGATTATATTATTTAATTATTATTATAGACCCAATAATTATGTTCAAAAATTATGGTAAAAAAATATTTATTTTAAACTAGACAATTTCTTAACATATATCAATCATTATTACTATTCCTGAGATAGCCATTACTCTTCAAATCTTATATTAATTATCCATTTTCTTATTTATTTTTTTAGCTTTTCTCTTAAATGTTGTTTTTGAGATCGTTTCCGAAATCCAAATAACGAATACTAATATAAAACATTAAGAAGCGTATGATTTTTTTGTCAACGTTTGCATATATATAATGAAAATAATTCTTTAATTCCTTATTATTTACCTTATAAAAAATTCCCAAGAATATTGGTATTGCAACAATTATCGATAAAACTGGAATTAATTTGCTTGTTATCGACGAACTTGATGATGGAACTTCAGAAATTTGCTCAAAACCCTGTCCATTCTGTTCAAATATTTTTCCAGAACTTTGTACACCATTTTCTTTTATGTTTATCGGTGAAAGGTGTGGCATATTGCTACAATCAACATTATTCATACTACAATAATTTTTAAAATTATGATAATCATTTGATAATGTAGACAATACTTGATAATAGGGACTATCTTTAGTAATATTAGAATTTTTGTTAAATTCATCATATGTTTTAACAAATTCTTTAGCATTTTCTAAACATTTCTCACAGTTTGACTCTCCTGCACGAAGTTCAGTATACATGTTACATAATGATTTAAATGCATCATAAAATTTAGACATATCCCCCAAATTAATACTCAGCAATTCCTTTTTTTTATCTATGATTTCCTTATAATTTGTGTATCCTGTTGTTTTTTGTAATTTGTCACTACAATTTTTACCACCATTATCACAATTAGTATAATACGTATTATTTTCTATATAATTAGTATAAAAGTCATTCAAATTGTTGATTTTTTGATCATTTTTTAGGTTTAACATATAACTTAACCATATAATAATGTATTCAGCCATGTTGATATCATTTTTATTTTTCAAAATCAATTGCTCAAACAACCATAGACATGCAGCATTTATCTTATCGAGCTCAGTCTTACATTCTGTTCCCTTTGATTCTCCATTAGAGCAATAATTCATAAAATTCCCTAAACTTTTAAAATCTAAATTTGTAGACTTGTTTAATTCATCGGGTAAATATTTTCTCAATGTATCAAACCTCATGCACTAAGAAAACATTTTAAAAAAGTATAATAAAAATATATGTTAATGAAACTGTTATAAAATCAAATTTAATAAAATTTATAAGTAATATAACATCGAAAAATATAAGGAAAAGCAAATTTTATTAAAAATTTTTATATACCATGGTATAATCCATTGTAATTTTATCTTGTTTATAATATGTAGATTATGTAACATCATATTATTTTATATTTTTTACGCTTAATAAATGACAAAATAATTGAACTATAATATAAAAATATCTGTAATTGATCCTGTTATTATCATTTTTAATATTAATTTAAAGATAATATGGAACAATATATAATTTATTGTAGTTAGATAATTGCCTTATTTTGCGGGGTGTTTAATACATTTTTTATCATATGTATATATAATACAATTTTACATAAATTGATTTCCTTAATAACATGTATATGAGCATTATTATAAAAATTAAGCAACATTTTAAGGAATTAAAAATATATCGTCTTATACATATTTTTTAATTTAAAAAATAAACAACGTCACATCTTTTGTTTTAATAAATGGTACCCCAAAACTAATATACTGAAAAAATCGAAACAATTAAGAAACCCATTATTACTATAATCCTTAAAAGTATATAAATAGTTATTTAATAGGATAGATTAATTTTTTATGTGCTTGTTTCTTATAACATATAATACAGACTTTTCTAGAATTATAACATTTACAAAATAAGTTGCATTGTTCACTTTTTTAATTGCATATACATAAATTTGTATTGTTTTTATTTAATATATATTCATTCGAATTATATTTAACATTTTCAATAATTTTATTTTTATTCCTACATATTTCATTTTAGAAATATACTTTATTGGGTAATTTTATGATATATTTTGCCATCCTTTCCATTCTTTAAAATAACAATTAGCAATGAACCCATACTTATTATGCTATTTAAAATCTTATATAAGTATTTAAATGTAAATTGTTTTTAAAATAATAAATAGTAAATATTAAACATTTACTATGCCTTTCTTTTAATATTAATTATATAACATATAAATAAGTATTGATGCAATTTTAAAGTATAATATAAAACTAGGTTTGATTAGGTTGTCATATTGACCTTTAAGAGAAGAGAGATAAGATATATTTTCTTTTTTAATATATAAATTTAGATAAATATTTGCTAACAGTTCTACATTGTTCATTTTTATCTTATATGTTTTATTGTTATAGTTATTAATGTATATACAATCAAATAATTTATTAAAAAATCTATATTTTATTAATTCTATGATAATGTAATGTTGTTTTAAATTAAAAAATTATTATTCAATAAAAACTAATAATATAATACGCGTTGATATGGAGTAATAAAATGTCATTTAACATGAATTGAGACTTTATCCTTTTCTCTATTATCCAGTTTTTAAAAATATAAAACTACATAGCTCAATTTGGGTCTTTAACAAATATATAAAATTGATACCTTTATAATGTATTATGTGTCTTTTCAATAATATTAATGTTTATTATATGAAGGTTTCACAATAAAATAATATTTCAATATTAATTATTGATATTTTACTAAATTATATGTATAGTCATAATAATTACGCATTTTATCTATCATATTATTTATAATTATTATAACAAAATATGACATTCAATTTTATTAATATACTATATTTAATTTTTTAACTATTTTAAATATAATATATTTCCAAATTATATATACTTCAAAACCATGAATTTAAAAATTTATTGTATAACGAACTTATTGTTATATCCTATGATAAATAAACTAAAGCGCATAAAGCAACTTCTATTATTACTAATTTTAATACAAATGTAAAATGCAAAAAGAGAATAACAACTACAATTAAAATTTCAAAATATGTTAGAAGCATAACAATCTTTTATAGATAATGTTGCGTTGTCGATTCTCGATCGATATTTATGAATATATATTTTATGAATATCTATTATTACAGTTCAATTGGAGTAATATAATTTAAATCAAAATAATAGTGACGCTGCTTATAAGTTTTACTAAATAAAATTTTCATAAAATAAAGAAACATATTATGATATACATAATTCAATATAGTTATGGGTTATCAAGGCTTATATAATAGGCAATTATGATATTCCATAATACAACTTCATATATAGTCAATATTTATATTGTATATATTATACTTTATGGAAAATATGGTATTGGCCCCTTTAATATTAGATTATTCCCCTTTTGGTTGTATATTTTGACTTTTGAACTTCATATTGTGATTAAACATACAGAAATGGTACATTTTAATTAGTGTTCAAATTATAAAAAATTAAATGCAATATAATACTTAGCCCTAACCCGAATATGGGTTCCACAACATAAAAACTATATAAAAATTGTGCAAAAATTGGGACCCAAAATTACTTATTTTCAAATAGACAGTTTCCTAAAATATATAAATCATTATTACATTCCTGAAATAGTACTATTCTTCGAATCATATATTAATGATTCATTCTCTTCTTTATATTTTTTATTTTTTCTCTTAAATATTGTTTTAGAGCTCTTTTCCGTAATACAAATAACGAACACTAATATAAAATGTTAAGAAGTGTACTATTTTTTTGTTAACGTTTGCATATATTTACTGAAAATAATTTTTAAATTTCTTATTATTTACCTTAAAAAAAATTCCCAAAAAGATTGTTATTGCACTGAATATTGATAAAGCTAGAATTAATTTTTTTACTATCGAGAAGCTTGATGTACCATCACAACTCTCTTCAGAACTTTGCATACCATTTTCTTCTGTTTCTGTCGATATAAGGGATGGAATTTTGCTACAACCATTGTCATTACTATCACAATATTCTTTTAAATTAATATAATCATATGATAATCTATACAATACTTGATAATAAGGACTACCTTCATCAATATCAGAAACATTATTAAGTTCATTATATTTTTTAACAAATTCACTAGCATTTTCTAAAGATTTATTAGATATTGTGTTGTCTGCATTAAGTTCAGTATACACGTTACATAATAGTTTAAATGCATCATATATTTTAGACATATTTTTAATATTAGTACTCAACATGTTATTTCTTTTATCTATGATATCCTTATAATTTGTATATCCCGTATTCTCATTTAATTGGGTACTACAATTTCCACTATCATTATTACAATTAGTATAATGCGTATTATTTTCTATACAGTTAGTGTAAAAATCATTTAGATCCTTGGCTTCGTCATACTTCTTTTGATTTAGTTTATAACTTAACCATACGATAATGTATTCAACTATACTGATATTACTTTTTTTATTTTTCACAAACAATTGCTCAAACAACCATAAACATCCAGCCTTAATTTTATCGATATCAGTCTTACATTCTGTTTTCCCTGATTCTCCATTAGGGCAGTAATACTTAATATTCTCATTTTGATTAAAATTGACTGATTCATGTTTTTCTAATTCATCGGGTAAATAGTTTCTCAATGTATCAAACTGTTCACACTAAGAAAGAATTTATAAAAGTATAATAAAAATATATGTTAATGAAATTCTTATAAAATAAAATTTAATGAAATTTATAGATTATATAATATCGACAAATACAAGGAAAAGCAAATTTTATTAAAAAATGTAGATACCAGGATTTTATCCATTGCAATTTTATTTTGTTTATAATATGTAGATTATGTAACATCATATTATTTTATATTTTTTACGCTTAATAAATGACAAAATAATTGAACATAGCATAAAATTTTCTATGGTTAAATATTTTATTATCATTTTTAATATTAATTTAAAGATAATATGGAACAATATAATAATTTTACGGTAGTTAGATAAATTATCGTGTGTTTGGGTATGTTTAATACATGTTTTTCCATATGTATATAGATACAATTTTACATTAATTGTTATCCTTAATAACACTCATATGAGCATTATTATAAAAATTAAAGCAACAATGTAACGAATTAGAAATATATCTTCTTATACACATGCTTTAATATGGAAAATAAACAACGTCATATCTTTTGTTTAATAAACAGTACCCCAAAACTAATATACTGAAAAAATCGAAACAATTAAGAAACCCATTATTACTATAATCCTTAAAGTATGTAAATAGTTATTTTTTAAAATATATTAAATATGTATATACTTGTTTCTAATACTATATACCATGTTTTATTAAAATTATAGTATTTTCAAAATAAATTGCATATACTTAAATTTACATTGTTTTTATTTAATATATATCCATTCCAATTATAGTTAACATTTCCAATAACTTTATTTTTATTCTTACACATTCCGTTTTAGAAATATACTTTATTGGGTAATTTTATAATATATTCTGTCATCCTTTCCATTTTTTAAAACACCAATTAACACTGAAACCATACTTATGAGCTTAAATAAGTCTTTGAATACATATTATTTTTAAAATAATGCTTAGTAAATATTAAACATATATACCTACTGATGATATTTTAAAGTATAATATAAAACTATGTTTAATTAGGTTCTTATATTGCACTTTAATAGGAGAGAGATAAGATATATTAGCTCTTTAATATATATATTTCGCTAAATATTATACATAATTTTATCTTATATATTCTACTGTTATAGTTAATGTATATCGTTCAAATAATTTATTAAAAATTCTATATTTTATGAATTCTATGGTAAAACAACGACAATTTAATATGCGTTAATATGGAATAATAAAATGATATTTAACATGAATTGAACCTTTAACCCTTTTATCATTGATTCATATTTTTATAATATAAAACTACAAATTCAAATTGTATATTTAACAAAAAATATAAATTGATACCTTTATAATGGGTTATTATTTGCCTTCTCTATAAAATTAATACTAATGTTTAATTATATGAAGGTTTCACAATATAACAATATTTCAATATTAGTTATTGAATAATATTTTACCAGTTTATATGTATAGGTATATAATATTACGTTATTCTATTTATCATATTATTTATAATTATTAAAACAAAATATGATAAAAAATTTATTAATATACATATATTTTATTTTTTAACTATTTTAAAATATAATTTATTTATACCTCAAAACTATAAAGTTCAAAGTTAATAGTGATTAATCTAATATTATACCTTTATAGTAAATAAATTAATGTATATATTAATATCTCTATTATTTAAATTTAAAACATTAGGATAAAATGATACTATACATAATTTTTATTTTAAAGGATAGTATACATATATCTATAATTTATTTTTTTATTAATATGCATATTTTTATTGATTATTAAAAACGTTAGATGCATAAAATGCCTTTTATAGATAACGTTGTATTCTCGATTCTCGATCGATATTTTATGAATATATATTATTATAGTTCAGTTGGATAAAATAATTTGAATCTAAATAAATATTATACAAGATATAAGTTTTACTAAATAAAATTATCATCAAATAAAGAAACATATTATGATATGCATAATTCCATATAGCTTTGGGTTATCAAGGCATATATAATAGGCAATTGTGATAAAGCATAATATAAATTCATATATAACCAACATCTATATTAATATATGCAATATAGACATTTTATTTTAATCATATTAAATCGGAATAAACACACAATTGTATATATTATATTTTATGGGAAATATGCTATTGATACCTTTCATGTTAGATTATTCCCCTTTTGGTTGCATATTTTGACTTTTTAACTTCATCTTTTGATTAAACATACGGAATGATACATATATTAAATTAGTGTTTAAATTATAAAAAATTAAATAAAGATATAACACTTAGCCCTAACCCCGAATGTGGATTCCACAAACACAACCCTGACCCCTAACATAAAAACTATATAAAAATTATGCAAAAATTACTTCCCAATAGACAATTTCTTAAAATATATCAACCATTATTACTATTCCTGAAATAGTCACTCTCTTCGAATCATATATTAATGATTTATTCTCTTTTTTATATTTTTTATTTTTTCTCTTAATTTTTGTTTTTGAAATCGTTTCCGAAATCCAAATAATGAATACTAATAAAATTTTAAAAAACGTATAATTTGTTAATGTTTGCATATATATAATGAAAATAATTTTTAAATTCCTTATTATTTACCTTATATGAAATTCCTAAAAAAAATGCTATTGCACCAAATATCGATAAAACTGTAAATAATCTGGTTGTTATCGACGAACTTGATGATGTATCTTCAGAAATTTGTACAGTTTTTTGTGCAGAAATTTTTGTTTTTTCTATCGTTGGAAGAGGTGAAGATTTGGAACATTGAGTATTATTATATTTATTCTTAAAATTATCATAATCTTTTGATAAAGTAGACAATAGTTGATTATAGGAATTGTTTCCAGTAATACTATGATCTTTATTAAGTTCATCATATTTTTTAACAAATTTATTAGCTTTTTCCGAACTCTTTGAGCAATATGATGTTTTATCATCAAATTCATTATACATTTCACATAATAATTTAAATGCTTCATAAAAATTAGATATAATCTTTTTATCCATATCCAAAAAATATTTTTTTTTATCTATAAGATCCTTATAATTTTTATACTCTGTAACATCAGGTATAGAATTTTTATACTTATCATTATTTATAGTTGTTTCATAAAAAAATATTGGATTGGTCTTATTTCCTACTTGATTCTTTAGGTTTAACATATAAGTTAACCATATCATAATGTACTCAACAATATTGATGTTACTATTTGCAACAGACTTAAACAATTCAGAAGTCCCAAATATTTTATTAAAAAGATATAAACATCCACCATTAATTTTTTCGAAATCAGTATCACAACTATTACTACCACAATAACCATCTAAGAAGTTTTCTGTTTGAAATTGATAGTTATTACTACTGTCCAATTTATCAGGAAATTTATCCCATAGATTCTCGAACTTTTCACACTAGGAAAACATTTAAAAACATTTATTAGATATGTATATTATTGAACATTTGATTAAAATAAAGTTTAATGATATTTATATGTAATACAATATCAAAAATGCATATACCACTTCTTTATTCATTATAATGGAATTTTATTTTTGATTTGTAAATTGAGTAAAATAATGCTGTTTTATATACACTCCCCCCAATATGTGACACAAATACTTTGGTCCTATATATAACAACTGTCTGTAGTTAAATATATTATAAGTTTTTCAATAATTAAATTAATATAAGATAATAACACAGTACTATTACTAAAATCATATTATACATATTTTATGGAAATTATCTAAATTACCTTAAATAGAGGGTTGTTTAATACATTTTAGTTAAATATAAATACGATGCATTTTATAAAAAAAATGCTATTCTTACTAACATCTGGTAAAACTCTGTTATAAAATATATATATACTTTTATAAATAATTTAATGTATGTTTAAACATAGAAAAGGAATATATTTATATTTTATGTTTTAATGATTGTTCTTCTAAAACTTAAATATTGTATATATCTAAAAAATAAAAAGTTATATTATTGATATAATCCTTAAAAGTATATAAATAATAATTTTCTAAAATATACCAAATTTTTATATACTTGTTTCTTATAATATATAATATAGTTTTTCTAAAATGATATTATTTTCGAATTAAGTTGCATCGTTCCCTTTTTTAATTGCATATACATAATTTTAATATTATTTTTATTTAATATATATCAATTCCAATTATATTTAACATTTTCAATAACTTTATTTTTATTCCTATATAATTAAATTTAGAAATATACCTTATTATATAATTTTATAATATATTTTGCACATCTTTCTCACGGTTTAAAACGACAATTAGCACTGAAACCGTATTTATAAGCTTAAATAGATATTTTAATGCATATTATTTTTAAAATAATACTTAGTAGATATTAATTATTAACATATAAATAACTATTGATGTAAATTATAAAGTATAATAAAAAATATGTGTATTTATGTTGATATATTTGCATTTTAGATAGGAGAGATAAGGGAAGTATGCTTTTTTAAGACAATTATGTAGCCATATAAGATTTACCTATTCTATATAGCTAATTATGTATTGTATTCTTTTAACATTAAAGCTTTAAATTATGTATATATATTAAAATTATTCATTAAAAATGGCTTATAATTATTTTCTAAATATATAGTTTGCTTTTATATTTTATAATAAACTATATTTATTTTGATTATGAAAAACGATAAAATTATTAATATTAACTTTCTTGGTAGTATTAATTCTAATATTACCACATTAAAAAATATTAAGTCAAAATTGTAATATTTCATATGACCTTTTATACGTATATTATAATATTATCAAATGTTTAAGAATATGTATAATGAATTTATATCCATGTAGTGTATCAAATAAACATAATATATTTGTTCATATTTAATACTATATTTATTGTTATTACTATTATTATTGTTACTGCTATATCGCTGTATAGTGCAACGTAATAATTAATGCGCTTAATAAAAATACTTTAAATCAATTAGTAATTTTCTTTGTTTCATAGTTTTTAAATTAAATAATTTAGAACATATTGTTTCGTAATAACAATATATTTAAATTATAAATTTAAAGTTTTTATATATTAATAACCTAATAAAAATATTATTAGTTCAAATTAAATTAATTATTACATACTTTTTCTATATACTTTGCATTAATATATAATTGTATATGTTTCCTAAATTTAACATATTTCAGTATTATTTATTGGTATAACATTTTACTAGTTTATATGTATAGGTATATAATAATAACGCATTATATCTATCATATTATTTATAATTATTAGAATAAAATATGATATGAAATTTTATTAATATTCTTATATTCAAATATATTAACTATTTTAAAATATAATTTAGTTATACCTCAAAACTATAAAGTTTAAAATTAATAGTGATTAATCTATTATTATGCCTTTATGATAAGTAAATTAAAGCGCATAAAACTTCTATTAATACTAGTTAATTTTAATACAAATGTAAAATACAAAAAGAGAATAGTAAAACAATTAAAACTTAAAAAATATTGTATATATAGTGCAATTATTATATATTATTAAAAATGATAGGTGAATAAAACATCTTTTATAGATATCGTTGTGTTATCGAACCTCGATCGATATTTTATGAATCTATATTTTAACTACCTATTATATATTGGTAATATGTTTAATTAACAATAAAATATATTCATTAACCTGAAGTTATATTATAACATAGATGAATAATCAAAATTAATTTTATTATAATTCATACCCAACTTCATATATAATGTTATTATTAAAGTTATGTTGGCGTAATATAATTTAAACTAAAATAAATATGATACAAATAATAATTTTTACTAAATAAAATTTCCATCAAATAAAGAAACATTGCGTTATGAATTATTCGATATAATCGAAGATTAATAAATTTTACATAATAGACAATTATGATGTTGAATAATATGAATTAATATATGCAATATAGACATTTTATTTTAATCATATAAAATCGATGTGAACACTCAATTATATATATTATACTTTATGAAAAAATGTGATGTAGCCCTTTTCATATTAATGGAAATGCTCCTTTGGGAGTACATAATTTTAACTTCATCTCAAAATTAAACATACGGGATGATACATATATTTAATTAGTGTTCGAATTATAAAAAATTAAATAAAGATATAACACTTAGCCCTAACCCCCAATATGGGTCCCACAACATAAACACTATATAAAAATTATGCAAAAATTACTCCTCAATAGACACTTTCTTAAAATATATAAATCATTATTACTATTCGTGAAATATCCACTACTCTTCGTATCATATATTAATGATTCATTCTTTTCTTTATATTTTTTAATTTTTCTCTTAATTTTTGTTTTTGAAATCGTTTCCGAATTCCAAATAACGAATACTAATATAAAATGTTAAGAAGCGTATTATTTTTTTGTTAACGTTTACATATATATAATGTAAATAATTTTTTAATTCTTTATTATTTACCTTATAAGCAATACCCAAGAAAATTGATACTGAAGCAAATATAAATGCAATTGAAATTGCAATTGCAATTACTGTATTTTTTATTATTGAACTTCGTGGACAAGCTACAAGTGAGACATTCTTACATTTATCATTATATTTCTCTTTAAATTTTTTATAATCATTTGATAAACTAGACAATAGTTGATAATAAGAACTTCCTTTATTAATATCTAAAGCATTTTTAAGTTTTTCATATTTTTCAAACAATTCTCCAGCATTTTCTAAACATTTATTGCATTCGTAGTCATTTGCATCAATTTCACTAGACATGCTACATAATGATTTAAATGGATCATAAAAATTAGATATATCTTTAATATCAATATTCATCGATTTTATTTTTTTTTCTATAACATCCTTTTTAATCTTACTATTACTATCAGCATTTATTTTCTGATTATAACAACTATTTGTTTTTATATTTTTATCATAAAAATCTTCTAATTTGGTCGTTTCATTTTCTTTTTTTTGATTTAGTTTATAACTTAACCATAAAATAGCATATTCCACAAGTTTATCACCCTCTAAATTTTCATTATTATTATCATTAAGTAATTTTAGCAATGCTATAAAACCAGAGCTAAGTTTTTGGTCATCACTATTACAGCCATTATTAGAGAAAGCTACTGTTAACAATTGCGTAGAATTATATTCTCCTGGGTTGTTCGGATCATCAACAACATATTTATCCGCCACATTAATTATATCACACTACGAATATATTTTACGAATTAAACAAAAAATGTATTAATATAAATATTACTAAAATTAAAATCAATATAATTTATAGTAATACAACATACGAATAATATAAGAAAAAGGATATATACCACTTTAGAATTCATTATAATGAAATTCTGTTATAATTTGGAGATTATGCGGGGTGATGTTATTTATATATGTTGTGTTTACTTAAGTTCTTTACATAGCAGTTATCTTTCGTTAGACATATTATTCTTAATTTTAACTTCATATAAAATAATAATACATTAGTATTACTAAAATATTATACTTATTTTATGACATTTAGCTAAACTATCTTAAATAGAGGCTTGCTTATACACTTTGTCATATGTATATATGATGCATTTTATACAAAAATACTATTCTTACTAACATTTGGTATAACTTTATTATAAAAATTAATATACTTTTATAATGAATTTAAAAAATATATACTTATACACATGCTTTAATATAGAACACAAACAACGTCATAAAACTCAAATACTACACAAATATAAAAAATTAATAAATCTATTATTACTTAATCCTTAAAAGAATATAAATAATAACTTTTAAAAAAATATTAAATACTTATATACTTGTTTCTTATAATATATATTATAGTTTTTTCTAAAATAATAGCATTTTCAAATTTAGCTACATGCTCCATTTTCTATGCAAATTACATAAATTTATATTATTTGTATTTAATATAGATAAATTAAAAAATAATTTTAATGCGTTAAATAACTTGATTTTTGTTCCTACATATTCCAATTTAGATGTATTTTCTATTGGGTAATTTTATAATATTTTTTACGCATAGTTTCCACTCTCTAAAATAACAATTAGCACTGAACCTTTATTTATTAAGCTATTTATAAGCTTAAATAAATCTTTGGATATAGATTATTTTTAAAATAATACTTAGTAAATATTAAACATATATACCTACTGATGATATTTTAAAGTATAATAGAAAACTATGTTTAATTAAGTTATTATATTTCACTTTAAGAGGAGAGAGATAAGATATATTTGCCATTTTAATATATATATTTAGATAAATATTTGCTAAATGTTTTACATAGTTCATTTTTATCTTATATATTTTATTTGTTTAGTTATCAATGTATATTTATTCAGATAATTTATTAAATTATATATTTTATTAATTCTATGGCAAAACAATGCTGTTTATGATTAAAGATTATTCATTAAACAGTGATAATATAATATGAATTAACATGTAATAATAAAGTGACATTTAGCATTAATTTAGCCTATACCATTTCCTCTATTCATCCAGTTTTTTAAAAATATAAAACTACATAGCTCAATTTGTGTCTTTAACAAATATATAAAATCGATACCTTTATAATGTATTATGTGTCTTTTCGATAATATTAATGTTTAATTATATGAAGTTTCCACAATAAAACAATATTTCAATATTAATTATTGATATTTTACTAAATTATATGCATATATATATAGTAATAACGCTATTCTATATATCATATTATTTATAATTATTATAACAAAATATGATATTAAATACTATTAATATAATTATATATTTTTAATTAGCTAATAATATAATATATTTCTAATTTATATATACTTCAAAATTATAAAGCTTAAAATTAATAGTGATTAATATAATGTTATACCTTTATAATAAATAAATTAAATCGTATGAACCAACTTCTATTAATACAAAGAAGATAATAGTAACTACAATTAAAAATTAAAAAAATCTTAGATGCATAATAATATTTTATAGATAATGTTGTATTGTCGATTCTCGATCGATATTTATGAATCTATATTTTATGATTATCTATTATGCATTAGTAGTGTACTTAATTAACATTAAAAATATAATCATTAATATGAATCGAATTATAATAATACCCAATCTCATATATAATGCTATTATTACATTTCAATTGGCATAGTATAATTTAAATTAATTGTAGCACAATTTATAAGTTTCACTAAATAAAGAAACATATTATGATATGCATAATTCAATATAACCAAATATTAACTTTTATATAGGCAATTATAATATATCATAATATGAATTAATATATGTAATATAGTTATTTTACTTTAATCATATTAAATCGGCATGAACACTCAATAATATATATTGTAACTTATGAACAAATGTGATGTAGTCTTTTTCATATTAATGGCAATGCTCCTTTGGAAGTACATATTTTTAACTTCATCTCGAAATTAAACATACGGGATGATACATATATTAAATTAGTGTTTAAATTGTAAAAAATTAAATGCAATATAATACTTAGCCCTAACCCGAATATGGGTTCCACAACATAAAAACTATATAAAAATTATACAAAAATTACTTCCCAATAGACAACTTATTAACATATATTAATCATTATTAATATTCGAATCATATATTAATGAATCATTTTCTTCATTATATTTTTTATTTTTTCTCTTAAACATTGTTTTTGAGATCGTTTCCGAAATCCAAGTGACGAATACTAATATAAAAATTTTAAAAAATGTATAATTTATTTATATTCACAAATTAATCAGTGATGAATATATTGTTTAATTGATTTATTATTTACCTTATATTCAATTCCCAAGAAAATTGATAATGCAACAAGCATAAATGCAATTGGAATTAGTGTCCTTTTTATTACGAATCTTCGTGAATATGTTGGAAGAGTTGGAAATTGATTACATTTATTTTTTAAATTACAATAATCATTTGATAATGTAGATAATAATTGATTATAGGGACTATCTTTACCATTATTATAATTTTCATTAAGCTCATCATATTTTTTAGCAAAATCATTAGCTATTTCCGAAAAACTATAGCAATTTAGGCCTTCTTCATTAACCTTAATATATATATAACATAATAATACAAATGCATCATAAAATTTAGACATATCTTTAACATAAATACTAATAAAATCTTCTTTTTTATCTATAAGATCCTTATAACTATTATAAGCAGTAACATTACCTATTTTATTGTTATACTTCTTATCAGTATTTATATATGCTTTATAAAAAGGCTCTATACTGGCACTTTCTTCATTTTTGGTAAGGTTTAACATATAACTTAACCATATCAAAATGTAATCAACAATATTGGTGTTTCCTTTTGCAACAGAATTAAACAATTGAGAACTCCCAAATAACGCATCAAACAAATATAAACATCCAGCATTAATTTTTTCGAAAGAATCTTCACATAATCCTTTATCACAATATTTTTTCAAATTTTCATCAATATTTGTATTATTTCCTTCAATCAATTCATGTGGTAACCATTCCCTTACATTCTTGAACTTTTCACACTAAGAAATCATTTAAAAACAATTAATAAAAAGTGTATTATTGAAAATTTTATTAAAATAAAGTTTAATGATATTTATATATGGTCAATATCAAAAAATATAAAGGAAATTATTATTATTAAAAAATGGATATACCACTTCCTTATTCATTATAATGGGGTTTTATTTTTGATTTGTAAATTAAGTAGAATCATGCTGTTTTATATACACAGCCCTCAATATGCGACGCAAATACTTTAACCCTATATATATAAAACTGTCTGTAATTAAATTAATATAGAATAATAAAATAATATCATTACTAAAAAAAGGTTTTATTCCTTTTTATGATAATTAGCTAAATTACCTTAAATAGAGGGTTGTTTAATACATTTTTGATTAAATATATATATGATGCATTTTATACAATAAATGCATTCTTACTAACATCTTGTATAACTATGTTATAAAAATGAATATACATTTATAATGAATTTAAAGTATGTTTGAACATAGAAAAGGAATATATTTATATCCTATTTTTTAATGATTGCCCTTTAAAACTTAAATACTATATATCTAAAAAATAAAAATTATATTATTACTATAATCCTTAAAGCATATAAATAGTCTTTTTTAAAAATATATTAAATACTATATACTTGTTTCTAATAATATATAATATAGTCTTTTCTAAAATTATAATATTTACAAAGTTGTATTGTTCCATTTTCTATCCCCAATACATAAATTTATATTGTTTTTAATGAATGTAGATAAATTAAAAAATAATTTTAATGCGTTAAATAACTTTATTTTTATTTCCATACACTTCAATTTGTAAGTATGCCTTATTGAGTAATTTTATAATATATTTACGCATAATTTCCAAGGTTTAAAACGACAATTAGCACTGAACCCGTATTTATAAGCTTAAATAAGCCCTTAAGTTCATATTGTTTTTAAAATCATACTTAGTAGATATTAAATATTAACACATAAATAAGTATTGATGCTAATTTTTAAGTATAATAGAAAACTATGTTTGATTATGTCATTGTTTTACCCTTTAATAGGAGAGAGATAAGATATATTAGCTCTTTAATATATATATATTTATATAAATATTCGCTAAATGTTATACATAATTTTATCTTATATATTCTACTGCTATAGTTAATGTATATCGTTCAAATAATTTATTAAAAATTCTATATTATATTAATTCTACAAAAAACAATTATAATATAATACGAGTTAATATGAATAATCAAATGGTATTTAACATGAATTGAGTCTTTAACCATTTCACTATTGATTCATATTTTTAGAATATAAAATCACATGTCCCTAATTGGATCTTTAACAAAATATATAACACCGATACCTTTATAATGTATTATTATGTGTCTTTTCGATCAAATTGATATTTAATTATATGAATTTTCCACAATAAAATAATATTTAATATAAGTTATTCGTAGAGTATTTTGTTATATTATATATATAGGCGTATAATAATAACGCTATTATATCTTTCATATTATTTATAACAATTAGAACAAAATATAACATTAAATTTTATTAATATACTTATATTTTATTTTTTTAATTATTTTAAAATATAATTTATTTATACCTCAAAGTTATAAAATTTAAAAATTAATAGTTATTAATCTATTATTATACCATTATGATAAATAATTTAAAGCTTATAAAACAGCTTCTATATTACTAATTAATTTTAATACAAATGTAAAGGAAATACAAAAAGGGAATAGTAACTACAATTAAAACTTAAAAAATATTGTATATAGTTCAATTTTTTATGTATTACAAAAAATGTTAGAAGCATAATAATATTTTATAGATTATGTTACATTGTCGATTCTTGATCGAAACTCTATGCATCTATATTTTATGACTACCTATTATATATTGGTAATATGTTTAATTAACAATAAAAATATACTCATTAACATGAAGTTATATTATAATGTAGACAGTTGTTCCAAATGAATCATCTTATAATAATACCCAACCTCATATATAATGCTATTATTACAGTTCGGTTATCAAAATATGATTTAAATTAAAACAAATGATACAAATAATAAGTTTACTAAATAAAATTTTAATAAAATGAAGAAACATATTATGTTATACATAATTCAATATAACCACATATTAGCAACTTTTATATAATAAATAATTATGATATATCATAATATGAATTCATATATAATAAATATCTATATTAATATATACAATATAGACATTTTTTAATCATATTAAATCGATATGAACACTAAATTATATATATTATAACTTATGAAAAAATGTTATGTGACCCTTTTCATATTAATGACAATACCCCTTTTTTGGTTGCATATTTAGGCTTCAGCTCGATATTAAAAATGCAGAATGGTACATATATTTAATTAGTGTTCAAACTATAAAAAATTAATACAATATAATACTTAACCCTAACCTAAACGTGGGTCCCACAACATAAAAACTATATAAAAATTATGCAAAAATTACTTCGGAATAGATAGTTTCTTAAAATATATTAATCATTATTACTATTCCTGAAATAGTCACTACTCTTCGAATAACATATTAATAGTCCATTTTCTTCTTTATTTTTTTAGTTTTTCTCTTATTTGTTGTTTTTTAGATCGTTTCCGAAATCCAAATAACGAATACTAATATAAATGTTAAGAAATGTATTATTTTGTTGTTAACTTTTCCATATATTTAATGAAAATAATTTATAAATATTATATTTGTAAATTCCTTATTATTTACCTTATATGAAATTCCAAAAAAGACTGCTATTGCACCAAATATCGATAAAAATATAATTATTTTGTTTATTAGTGACGATCCTGATAATTCAGTATTAGAACTAAAAGTTATTTTTACAATATTTGATTGTTCTGTTTCACTCGAGGATTCAATTGTTTCAGTTACTTTAGGATCTGATATACCACCATTTCCAGCTGTTTTAGTTGCTTTAGTATCTGATATCTCACCATTTCCAGTTGTTTTTTTTGTTGGTAATGAAGGGAAATTTGTTGTTTTACTATAGTAATCAGTACCTTTTCCAAAATTAGTATAATACCTGGATAAAACAAGTAATATTTTATTGTATGGGCTGCCTTCATTATTATTATTATCATTAAGGAGTTCTTTATATTCATTAACAAAATTATTAGCATGTTGTAAAACATTGTTACTACTTTTTTTTATATCACTATTCATATTACATAATAATTTAAGTAATTCATAAAATTTAGGCATATGACTAATATTAATATCCATATATCCCTTTATTCCATCCATGACTTCCTTATTATATCTTTCTTGATAATTAATTTTATGGTCAGTGTACATCGTGTTTTTTTCTATATGCTTAGAATAAAAATCTTTTAATGTGTTGATATTATTTGGTGGTTTTAGGTTTAATATATAACCTAACCATATCATAATACATGTAGCATCATCCATAAGAGTATTATTATCAACTGAAAAATCAGATGTACTGAAAATGTTATTAATTAACCATAAACATCCAGCATTAATCTTATCGATATCACTGTCACAATTATTATTAGGACAATATTTCTTAAATGATCCAGTACTAAAATTATAATTTATAGAATCTTTTAAACCATCGGGAAAAAACTTCCAAAAAGTAGCAAAGTCTCCACACTAAGAAACAATTTTTAAAAATCAAATAAAGATGTCTATTAAAATGAACTTATTATTAATTTATAGATAATATAATATCAAAAATCTGTAATAACAAACATTTTTATTCAAGAAATTATATGTACCACTTTACTAATCGCCATATTGGAAATTTGTTTTTGAAGTATAAATTAACATCATATTAATTTCATATATATTCCATCAAACTAGGGGACGTAAAATTGGATTCTTTGTATAAAAATTATCTGTATTTAACCACATTTTATTTTTATATTAATTTAAAAATAATGTAAAGTAATAATACAATAGTAACATCATAGTAAATTAATAAATAATTTATATAAATTAGCTAAACTTCCTTAAATTGGAGATATTTAATACATTTTGTTCATATGTATAACATTATTTATGCTTAAATTTATGATTATTAATAATATCCATTATAAAAACTTAAATAATTTTGTAATGAGTTTAAAGTACATCTCCTTATATTTATGTCTCAATATAGAAAAATTCAAATTTGTTTCTCATGTTTTAATAAATATATTTATGTCTCTGAACCTGTAAATATGTAAAAATTAATAAATATATTATTACTATAATTTTTAAAAGTATATAAATAAATATTTTATAATATATTAAATTCTTATATACCTGTTTCTAATACTATATACCATATTTTATTAAAATTATAGTATTTTCAAATTAAGTTATGTTACTTATATCTCTATGCAAATTATATAAATTTATATTGTTTTTAATGAATGTAGATAAATTTACAATTCATTTTAATGATTTCTATAACTTTATTTTTATTCCTATATACTTCAATTTAGAAATATTCTTTATTGAGTAATTTTATAATACACTTTGCATATTTTTTCACTGTTAAAACGACAATTAGCGCTGAACCCGTATTTATAAGCTTAAATATGTTTTTATATGTAGATTGTTTTTAAAATAATACATAGTAAATATTAAATATATAACATATAAATAAATATTGATGCAAATTTTAAAGTATAATAGAAAAATATGTTTAATTGGGTTGTTATATTACCCTTTAAGAAGAGAAAGATAAGATATATTTACTCTTTTAATATTTAAATTTATATAAATATTTGTTAAATGTTCTGAATTGTTCATTTTTACCTTATATATTTTATTATTATAGTTATCAATGTATATACATTCAAATATTTTATTAAAAATTATATACTTTATTAATTCTGTGATAAAACAATGTTGTTTGTTATTAAAGATGGTTCATTAAATAATGATAATATAATATGCGTTCATATGGAATAATAAAATGAAATTTAACATTAAATGATCCTTTAATACTTTCTCCATTGATTCAGTTTTTTATAATATAAAACCACATATTCCGAATTGGATCTTTAACAATAATATAAAATTGATATCTTTATAATGCATTATTATATGTCATTGATTTTTTATTTCAATAACACAACTTTTAATATAGGAAATATCCACTTTTATATTTTTTTTACTGAATATGCATAAAAAACAATTATATTTTGCAATGTATGATAGAGACGTAGAGGGTCACTGTTTATATTTTTTAAAAATATTATTATGAATTTTTTCAATAATAAATTATTTTATAAAATATATTTTTTTTATTCATTCATTATATTATTAATTATTTTATTCTTATAATTTTAGAGAAATATTATAATGGAAATAAAATGAATTGATTAAACAACATCGTTTTATATAGATTATTAAAATACATATATTTATATTATAATATTACACATATATATTTTTTGATGATACTTATGAGTTTATTTACCTATAATAATAAACGAATTTACTTATTTGTTATTTTTAATATTTATATTGAATTTTAAAGTCAGAATCATAAACATCTGAGCTTTGGTTATTTAAGAAAAAATATAAGACATTAATTAAATTTATAATTCTAAAGAATTGTGATTTCTTTATAAACAAAAAAAATTAAAAAAAAAAAAAAAAAATTAATAAATGGTACAGGATCGCCTTGCATAAGTTGGTACATATTTAACAATGGAGATTTTTCCACAAACGGAATTTATTGATTTTTTAGTCTGTTTTTTTTGATTAGATGAATTTATAATTATTTGCATTTTATTTTTTTCCATTAGTTGAGTTTATAACCTCTTTCATGTTTTTTTTTCTTCAATCCCTTTCTCCATCCAAATGGCAAATACTAAAATAAAAATAGTAAAAATATATAATATTTGATAGTGAAGAAATGTTTTAAAAATTGTATACTTCATAACTTTCTTTTTATTTACCTTGTACATAATTCATAAAATAATGTGTGTAAAATAAATATACCTTTAACGTAACTTATTTCACTATATATATTTTCTCCAAATACCACTTTATACTTTTATTCCATTCAAATCCATTCCTACATCACTTACTTCATCTATCATTTTGTTCCGTTGTCACTGAGGAAGGAAATCATAATAATTATTTTCTTCCAATTCACTCCCTCCTTAATTTCTCATATTAAATGCTGTAATTATTTAAATCAACCTTTTCTTCTAGGACCAAATCGATGCTTTGGAATCATCTTTTTATATCGATTCCAATATTCGATAAATTCCCCCATAAACCAATAACCCCAAATTAACAATAAAATACAAAAAGACTTAGTTAAACACATTTACCATTAAGTTATATTAACAAAAAATCAAATTCTTATTTGCCAAAATATATTATTTTATTCATTCCTTTTCATATTCATCTTTATTCTCATTTTTTCTTACATATTTAGACTTAATATAAATATTAAAAATTACAACTTATCCCTTACATATTTTAATAATTTATTTCCTATAAATATTTAAAACAATTCCTTAAACTAATAAATATTATCAAATTATTAAAAATTAAATGCAATATAATACTTAACCCTAACCCCAATATTGGTTCCGCAGACACAACCCTGACCCACAACATAAAACAACATAAAAATTATGATAAAAATTACTTCCAATAGACAGTTTCTTAAAATATATAAATCATTATTACTATTCCTGAAATATTCACTCTCTTAGAATCATATATTAATGATTCATTCTCTTCTTTATATTTTTTATTTTTTCTCTTAAATATTGTTTTTGAGCTCGTTTCCGAATTCCAAATAACGAATACTAATATAAAATATTAAGAAATACACGATTTTTTGTTAACATTTGGATATATATAATGAAAATAATTTTTTAATTCCTTATTATTTACCTTATAAGAAATTCCTAAAAAAATTGCTATTGCAACTAATATCGATAAAATTGGAATTAATTTGCTTGCTATCGACGAACTTGATATAACTTCAGAAACATGTTCAGAAATTATGTTTGTTATATATGGAATGGATGGGAAATCTTCACATTTTTTTTTTAATTTATCATAATCTTTTAATAAAGTAAGAAATACATGGAAATAGGGTTTATCTTCAGTAACGTCATGATCTATGATATGTTTTTTATATTTTTCAACAAATTGACCAGCCTTTTCCGAATATTTCTCGCAATTTGAGTCGTTTGTATCAACCCCATTATATATGTCACATAATATGTTAAATGCATCATATAATTTAGATATATTGTTCATATCAATACTTAAAAAATATTTATTTTCATCTATAAGATCCTTATAACCTTTATAACCATCAATATATTTCATATTATTAGTATATTTAGCATTATCCTTTATGTATGTATCATAAAAAAGTTCTATACTGTTGTTTTCTTGAGTTTTGGTAAGGTTTAACATATAACTTAACCATATCAAAATGTATTCAATAACATAGATGTTTCCTTTTGCAGCCGTTTCAAACGCAGAATCATCCTTAAAGAATGTATCAAAAAAATATAAACATCCAGCATTAATTTTTTTGAGATCATTATCACAACTATCATCAGTACAGTACTCTTTGAAATATTCATTATTTATAAATCTATAGCTTCCATTACTCGAATCATATTCTAAATTCGCCGTTACATTCTTGAACTGTTGACACTAAGAAAACATTTAAAAACAATTAATAAAAACATGTACTATTGAAAATTTTATTAAAATATTGATGATATTTATATATGGTCAATATCAAAAAATATAAAGGAAACTATTATTATTAAAAAATGCATATACTATATCGGCATCCATTATGATGAGATTTCATTTTATATTTGTAAATTGAGTAGAATCATGTTATTTTATATACGATGCACCAAATATGAGACGCAAATACTTTAACCCTATATATAACTGTCTGTAGTTAAATATACTATAAGTTTTTCAATAATTAAATTAATATAGAATAATATAATAATATTATCAATAAAGAAACGTTTTATTCCTTTTTATGATAATTATCTAAATTACCTTAAATAGAGGTTTGTTTAATACATTTTTTATTAAATATATATATGATGCATTTTATACAAGAAATGCATTCTTATTAACATCTTGTATAACTATGTTATAAAAATGAATATACATTTATAATGAATTTAAAGGATGTTTGAACATAGAAAAGGAATATATTTATATCCTATTTTTTAATGATCACCCTTCTAAAACTTAAATACTGTATAAATTTAAAAAATATAAATTATATTATTACTATAATCCTTAAAAGCATATAAATAGTCTTTTTTTAAAATATATTAAATATTATATACTTGTTTCTAATAATATATAATATAGTCTTTTCTAAAATTATAATATTTACAAAGTTGTATTGTTCCATTTTCTATGCCCAATAAATAAATTTATATTGTTTATAATGAATGTAGATAAATTAAAAAATAATTTTAATGCGTTAAATAACTTTATTTTTATTCCCATATACTTCAATTTGTAAGTATCCCTTATTGTGTAATTTTATAATATATTTTACGCATCATTTCCAAGGTTTAAAACGACAATTAACACTGAACCCGTATTTATAAGCTTAAATAAATCTTTGGGTGTAGATTGTTTTTAAAATCATACTTAATAAATATTAAATATTAACACAAATAATTATTGATGAAATTTTTAAGTATAATAGAAAACTATATGTATTAGGTTTTTATATTGCCCTTTAGTAGGAGAGAGATAAGATATATTTTCTCTTTTAATATATAAATTAAATTGAATATTCGTTAAATATTTTACATACTTAATTTTATCTTATATATTCTACTGCCATAGTTATCAATGTATATCATTCAAATAATTTATTAAAAATTCTATATTTTATTAATTCTACGATAAAACAATGATAATATGATACGCGTTAATATGGAATAATCAAATGACATTTAACATAAATTGAGTCTTTAACCCTTTCACCATTGATTCATATTTTTAGAATATAAAACCAAATATCCAAAATTAAATCTTTAACAAATATATAAAAATGGTACATTTATAATGTATTATTATTTATCTTTTCGATAATATTAATGTTTAATTATATGAAGATTCATAATAAAACATTATTTCAATATTAGTTATTGGTAATTTACTAGATTATATGTATAGGCATATAATAATAACGCATTATATCTATAATATTATTTATAATTATTGAACAAAATATGATATGAAAATTTATTAATATACTTATATTTTTTCAATTAAATACTCATAATATAATTATTTATATCACAAAGTTATAAAGCTTAAAATTAATAGTGATTGATCTAATATTATACCTTTATGGTAAATAAATTAATGTATATATAAGTATCTCTATTATTTGAATTTAAAACTTTAGCATAAAATTAAACTATATAAAATCAAAAATTAAAAGGATAGTATACATATATTTATAATGTAATTTTTTATTAATATACATATTTTTATTGATTATTAAAAATATTAGAAACATCATAATATTTTATAGACTATGTTACATTATCGATTCTCGATCGATATTCCATGCATCTATATTTTATGAATATATATTATTGCAGTTCATTTGCATAACATGATTTAAATTAAAATCAATATGACAAAAGTTATAAGTTTTACTAAATAAAATGTTTCATCAATCAAAGAAATGTATTGTATATTATGATATAAATAATTCAATATAACTCTGGGTTAACACATCTTATTTAATGAAACTTATTATATAGCCAATATCTATATTAATATATACAATATAGACATTTTATTTTAATCATTTAAAATCGATATGAACACTCAATTATATATATTATAACTTATGAAAAAATGGGATGTGCCCTTTTTCATATTAATGGCAGTATCCCTTTTTTGGTTGCACATTTAGACTTCAGCTCTGGATTAAGAATACGGAATGACACATATATTTAATTAGTGTTTAAGTTATAAAAAATTAAATACAATGTAATACTTAGCCCTAACCCGAATATGGGTTCCACAACATAAAAACTATATAAAAATTATTCACATATTTTGATCAAAAATTATTTTTAAATAGATAGATTCTTAGATATATCAACCATTATTACTATTCCTGAAATAGTCACTCTCTTCGAATCATATATTAATGATTTATTCTCTTCTTTATATTTTTTATTTTTTCTCTTAATTTTTGTTTTTGAACTCGTTTCCGAAATCCAAATAACGAATACTAATATAAAAACGGTAAATGAATTATTTTTTTGTTAACGTTTGCATATATATAATGAAAATAATTTTTAATTTCCTTATTATTTACCTTATAAGAAATTCCTAAAAAAAATGCTATTGCACCAAATATTGACAAAACTATAAATAATTTGCTTGTTATCGATGAACTTGATGATGCATCTTCAGAAATATGAGTATAAATTTGTCCGGTTTGTCCAGAATATTGTTCAATAGTTTCTACAAAATTTGCTGTTTTTTCTATCGTTGGGAAGGATGAAGAATTGGAGCATTTAATATCATTACATTTCTTTTTAAAATTATCATAATCATTTGATAAATTAACCAAAATTTGACGACATGAACTGTTTTTGGTAATATTAGAATCTTCCATAAGTTTTTTATATTTCCCAACAAATTCATTAGCTTTATTTAAATAATGCTCGCAATTTGGATTATCTTCATTAATTTCAACATACATATTACATAATGTACTAAATGCATCATAAAATTTAGATATAATTTTCATATCCATATTTATCAAATCAATTTTTTTATCTATAAGATTCTTATAACTATTATACTCCGTAACACCTTTTATAGACCTTTTATACTCATTATTATTTATATATGTCTCATAAAAATATTGTAGATGGGTCTTATTTTCTACTTGTTTCTTTAGGTTTAACATATAACTTAACCATATTATAATGTATTCAACAATATTGATGTTATTATGATAATTAAACGCAGAAGCATCCTTAAAAAATGCATCAAGCAAATATAAACATCCAGCATTAATTTTTTCGAGCTCATTAACACACCTATTACCACTACAATACCCTTTTAAATTATTTTCAATAATAAGTTTATAATTTCCATTATTGTCCAATTGATCGGAAATCGATTTCCTTATAGCAAAAAAATTTCTACACTAAGAAAACATTTAAAAAAGTATAATGTAAATATATTTTAATGAAACTCTTATAAAATAAAGTTTAATCATATATATAATATAATATCAAAAAATGTAAAGTAAATTATTATTATTATTATTATTAAAAAATGCATATACCACTCTCTTATCCATTGTGATGAAATTTCATTTTATATTTGTAAATTGAGTAGAATCATGCTATTTTATATACGATGCACCAAATACGTGATGCAAATACTTTAACCCTATATATGACAATTGTCTGTAATTAAATATATTATAAGTTTTTCAATAATTAAATTAATATAGAATAATAAAATAATATTATTACTAAAATCATATTATACTTATTTTATGGAATTAGCTAAATTACCTTAAATATAGGGATGCTTAATACAGTTTTGGTTAAATATAAATATGATGCATTTTATACAAAAAATGACTATTATTAATAAAATATGGTATAACTTTATTATAAAAATGGATATACTTTTATAAATAATTTAAAGTATATTTGAACATAGAAAAGGTATATATTTATATTTTATGTTTTAATGATTATCTTTCAAAAACTTAAATACTGTATAAATCTAAAAAATTAAAAATTATATTATTACTATAATCCTTAAAAGTATATAAATAGTTATTTTTTAAGATATATTAAATTTTTATATATTTGTTTCTTATGATATATACCAATATTTTATTAAAATTATAACATTTATAAAATAAGTTGCATTGTTCGCTTTTTAATTGCATATACATAATTTTAATATTGTTTTTATTTAATATATATAAATTAAAAAATGATTTTAATGCATTAAATAGATTTATTTTTATTCCTATGTATTTCAATTTATAAATATACCTTATTAGGTAATTTTATAATATATTTTGCACATCTTTCTCACGGTTTAAAACGACAATTAGCACTGAAACCGTATTTATAAGCTTAAATAAGTATTTTAATGCATATTATTTTTAAAATAATACTTAGTAGATATTAATTATTAACATATAAATAACTATTGATCAAATTTTAAAGTATAATAGAAAACTATGTGTAATTAGGTTGGTATATTTGCATTTTAGATAGGAGAGATAAGGGAAGTATGCTTTTTTAAGACAATTATGTAGCCATATAAGATTTACCTATTCTACATAGCTAATTATGTCTTGTATTTCTTTAACATTAAACTTTCAGTTCATGTATACATTAAAATAACTTAGAATTATTACTTTTTTAAATATATAGTTTGCTTTTATATTTTAATAAATAATATTTTACTGCATGTTTTATAATAAACTATATTTAGTTTTATTATGAAAAACTATAAAATTATTAATATTAATTTTCTTGGTAGTGTTAATTCTAATATTATAGCATTAAATCTTACTTAAATAAGTGTTATAATATTTCAATTGATGTTTTGTGCATATAATTTTAATCTTATTACAAGTTTAATAATATATATCAACTTATTCGAATCAGATGAATTTAATGATTTTTTCGTATTTAATACTTTATCTATTGTTATTACTATTATTATTACTGCTATATCACTGTATAGTACAACGTAATAATTAATGCACTTAATAATAATACTTTAAACCAATGTATGATATTCCTGCGTTTCATAATTTTTAAATCAAGTATTTTAAAACATTTATATTATTTCATAAAACATTATATTTAAATTATATAGCTGTGAATTTGTATATATATATAGTAACATAATAAAAATACTATTAATTCAAATTAAATTAATTACATAATTTTTATTTATACTTTGCATTAATATATAATTGTATATGCTTCCTAAATTTAACATATTTCAGTATTATTTATTGGTATAGCATTTTACTAGTTTATATGTATAAGTATATAATAATAACACATTATATCTATGATATTATTTATAATTATTAGAACAAAATATTATATGAACTTTTATTAATATACTTATGTTATTTCTTTTAACTATTTTAAAATACAATTTATTTATACCTCAAAACTATAAAGTTTATAAATTAATAATGGTTAATCTAAGATTATACCTTTATAGTAAATAAATTAATGTATATATAAGTATCTCTATTATTTGAATTTAAAATATTAACATAAAATAATACTATACATAATTGTTATTTTAAAGGATAGTATACATATATCTATAATTTAATTTTTTATTAATATGCATATTTTTATTGATTATTAAAAATGTTATATGCATAAAATGCATTTTATAGATAACGTTGTATTGTCGATTCCGATCGATATTTTCATGAACATCTGTTATTACAGTTCAGTTGGATATCATTATTTGAATCAAAATAAATATGATACAAATCATAAGTTTTACTAAATAAAATTTTTCATCAAATAAAGAAATATATTATGATATGCATAATTCAATATAACTCTGGGTTAACAAGTCTTATATAATAAATAATTATGATATATCATAATATGAATTAATATATGTAATATAGATATTTTATTTTAATCATATAAAATCGGCATGAACACTCAATTATATGTATTATAACTTATGAAAAAATGTTATGTGACCCTTTTCATATTAATGGAATTACTCATTGGGGGCGCATATTTGGGCTTCACCTTGTGATTAAACGTACGGGATGGTACATATATTAAATTAGTGTTCAAATTATAAAAAATTAAATGCAATATAATGCTTAGCCCTAACCCAATATGGGTCCCACAAACACAAACTCACCCCTGACCCACAACATAAAAACTGTTTAAAAATTATACAAAAACAGTATAAAAGTATTATAACTATACATATATAACATTATATATATTGGTTATATTATTTAATTATTCTTATATACCCAATAATTATGTTCAAAAATTATGATAAAAAATTATTTATTTTCAAATAGACAATTTCTTAACATATATCAATCATTATTACTATTCCTGAAATAATCGCTAATCTTCGAATCATATATTAATGAACCATTTTCTTCTTTATTTTTTTAGCTTTTCTCTTAAATGTTGTTTTTGAGATCGTTTCCGAAATCCAAATAACGAATACTAATATAAAAATGGTAAACATATTATATATTTTTTGATAATCGCATATAAGTAATCACGAAAATAATTTATAAATTCCTTATTATTTACCTTATAAAAAATTCCTAAGAATATTGGTATTGCAACAATTATCGATAAAACTGGAATTAATTTGTTTGTTACCGACGAACTTGATGGTGTAACTTCAGAACTCATTTCAAAACTCAGTTCAGAACTCGGTTCAGAAATGTGCACACCATTTTCTTTTGTTTTTATATCTGGAAGTTTCGGAATATCGCTACAATCAATATTACTATTACCACAATATTTTTTAAAACCGTTATAATCATTTGATAATGTAGACAATACTTGATAATAGGGGCTATCTTTATTATAAGCATCATTATTATTAAGCAGATTTTTATATTTTTCAATAAATTCTTTAGCATTTTCTAAATATTCCTTATTTGTTGTGTCGTTTGCATCAAGTTCAGTATACATGTTACATAATGGTTTAAACGCATCATAAAATTTAGGTATATACTCAAAATTAGTACTCAACAATTCCTTTCTTTTATCTATGATTTCTTTATAATTTTTATATCCTGTATTATCTTTTAATGACTTACTACAATCTTTACCACCTTGTTTACAATTAGTATAATGCGTATTATTTTCTATATATTTAGCATAAAAATCATTTAAATTGGTAATTCCTTCATACGTCTTTTGATTTAGTTTATAACTTAACCATATGATAATGTATTCAACTGTACTGATATTTTTTTTATTTTTTACAAACAATTGCTCAAACAACCATAAACATCCAGCCTTAATTTTATCGAAATCAGTCTTACATTCTTTAGTGTTTCCTGAACTTCCATTAGGGCAGTAATCCCTAATATCCCCATTATTATGAAAATCGTTTTTTGTAGATGCGTTTAATTCATCGGGTAAAAAGCTTCTCAATGTATCAAACCTTTTACACTAAGAAAACATTTAAAAAAGTATAATAAAAATATATATTAATGAAATTCTTATAAAATAAAATTTAATGAATTTTATAGCTTATATAATATCAACAAATACAAGGAAAAGCAAATTTTATTAAAAATACATATACCAGGACATTATCCATTGTAATTTTATTTTGGTTATAATATGTAGATTATGTAACATCATAATATTTAATATTTTTTACGCTTAATAAATGACAAAATAATTGAACTCTAATATAAAATTATCTGTAATTGAACATGTTATTATCATTTTTAATATTAATTTAAAGATAATATGAAACAATATAATAACTTTATAGTAGTTAGATAAATTATCTTGTTTTCGCGGGTGTTTAATACATGTTTTACCATATGTATATAAATACAGTTTTACATAAATTACTATCCTTAATAACATTCACATGACCATTATTATAAAAATTAAAACAACGTCGTAACGAATTAAAAATATATCTTCTTATACATATTCTTTAATATAGAAAATAAACGTCATATCTTTTGTTTTAATAAGTGGTACCCCAAAACGAATATACTGAGAAAATCGAAACAATTAAGAAACCCATTATTACTATAATCCTTAAAGTATATAAATAGTTATTTAATAAGATAGATTAATTTTTTATATACTTGTTTCTTATAACATATAATACAGACTTTTCTAAAATTATAACATTTACAAAATAAGTTGCATTGTTCAGTTTTTTAATTGCATATACATAAAATTGTATTGTTTTTATTTAATATAGATAAATTCATAATCCATTTTAATGAATCATATAACTATTTTTATTCCTATATACTTCAGTTTAGAAATATGCTTTATTGGGTAATTTTATGATATATTTTGCCATCCTTTCCATTCTTTAAAACAACAATTAGCAATGAACCCATACTTATTATGCTATTTAAAATCTTATATAAGTATTTAAATGTAAATTGTTTTTAAAATAATAAATAGTAAATATTAAACATTTACTATGCCTTTCTTTTAATATTAATTATATAACATATAAATAAGTATTGGTGCAATTTTAAAGTATAATATAAAACTAGGTTTGATTAGGTTGTCATATTGACCTTTAAGAGGAGAGAGATAAGATATATTTTCTCTTTTAATATATAAATTTAGATAAATATTTGTTAAATGCTTTACATAGTTCATTTTTACCTTATATATTTTATTTGTTTAATTATTAATGTATATACATTCAAATAATTTATTAAAAAATCTATATTTTATTAATTCTATGATAACGTAATGTTGTTTTAAATTAAAAAATTATTATTCAATAAAAACTAATAATATAATACGCGTTAATATGGAGTAATAAAATGTCATTTAACATAAATTGAGACTTTATCCTTTTCTCTATTATCCAGTTTTTAAAAATATAAAACTACATAGCTCAATTTGGGTCTTTAACAAATATATAAAATTGATACCTTTATAATGTATTATGTGTCTTTTCGATAATATTAATGTTTAATTATATGAAGTTTCCACAATAAAACAATATTTCAATATTAATTATTGATATTTTACTAAATTATATGTATAGTCATAATAATTACGCATTTTATCTATCATATTATTTATAATTATTAGAACAAAATATGACATTCAATTTTATTAATATACTATATTTAATTTTTTAACTATTTTAAATATAATATATTTCCAAATTATATATACCTCAAAACTATGAATTTAAAAATTTATTGTATAATGAACCTATTGTTATATCCTATGATAAATAAACTAAAGCGCATAAAGCAACTTCTATTATTACTAATTTTAATACAAATGTAAAATGCAAAAAGAGAATAACAACTACAATTAAAATTTCAAAATATGTTAGAAGCACAACAATCTTTTATAGATAATGTTGCGTTGTCGATTCTCGATCGATATTTATGAATATATATTTTATGAATATCTATTATTACAGTTCAATTGGAGTAATATAATTTAAATCAAAATAATAGTGACACTGCTTATAAGTTTTACTAAATAAAATTTTCATAAAATAAAGAAACATATTATGATATACATAATTCAATATAGTTATGGGTTATCAAGATTTATATAATAGGCAATTATGGTATTCCATAATAAGACTTCATATACAGTCAATATTTATATTGTATATATTATACTTTATGGAAAATATGGTATTGGCCCCTTTCATATTAGATTATTCCCCTTTTGGTTGTATATTTTGACTTTTGAACCTCATATTGTGATTAAAGATATAGAAATGGTACATTTTAATTAGTGTTCAAATTATAAAAAATTAAATGCAATATAATACTTAGCCCTAACCCCAATATGGGTTCCACAACATAAAAACTATATAAAAATTATGCAAAAATTACTTCCCAATAAACAGCTTCTTAACATATATCAACCTTTATTACTATTCCTGGAATAATCAATACTCTTCAAATAATATATTAATGATCCATTTTCTTTATTTTTTTAGCTTTTCTCTTAAATATTGTTTTTGAGCTCTTTTCCGTAATACAAATAACGAACACTAATATAAAATGTTAAGAAGTGTACGATTTTTTTGTTAATGTTTGCATATATTTAATGAAAATAATTTTTAAATTTCTTATTATTTACCTTAAAAAAAATTCCAAAAAAGATTGATATTGCACTGAATATTAATAAAGCTAGAATTAATTTTTTTACTATCGAGAAGCTTGGTGTATCATAACAAATCTTTTCAGAACTTTCCATACCATTTTCTTCTGTTTCTGACGATGTAAGGGGTGGAATATTGTTACAATCAATGCTATTACTATCACAATACTGTTTTAAATTAATATAATCATTTGATAATGTAGACAATACTTGGTAATATGCGTCATCTTCAGTATTATCAGAATTGTCATTAAGTTCATTATATTTTTTAACAAATTTACTAGCATTTTCTAAATATGTCTTATTTTCTGTGTTGCTTCCACCAAGTTCAGTATACACGTTACATAATAATTTAAATGCATCATAAATTTTAGACATATTTTTAATATTAGTACTCAACAAATTCTTTCTTACATCTATGATTTTCTTATAATTTGGATATCCCATATTATCTTGTAATTGCTTACTACAATCTCCACTATCATTATTACAACTAGTATAATGCGTGTTATTTTCTATATATTTATTGTAAAAATCATTTAGATTATTGATTTCGTCATACTTCTTTTGATTTAGTTTATAACTTAACCATATGATAATGTATTCAACTATACTGATATTTCTTTTTTTATTTATCACAAACAATTGCTCAAACAACCATAAACATCCAGCCTTAATTTGATCGAGATCTGTCTTACATTCTGTTTCCTTTGATTCTCCATTAGAGCAGTAATACTTAATATTCTCATTTTGATTAAAATTGACTGGTTTATGTTTTTCTAATTCATCGGGTAAATAGTTTCTCAATGTATCAAACTGTTTACACTAAGAAAACATTTAAAAAAGTATAATAAAAATATATGTTGATGAATTTATAGGCAATATAATATCAACAAATACAAGCAAATTTTATTAAAAAATGCAGATACCAGGGTTTTATCCATTGCAATTTTATTTTGTTTATAATATGTAGATTATGTAACATCATATTATTTTATATTTTTTACGCTTAATAAATGACAAAATAATTGAACATAGCATAAAATTGTCTATGTTTAAACATTTTATTATCATTTTTAATATTAATTTAAAGATAATATGGAACAATATATAATTTATTGTAGTTAGATAATTGCCTTATTTTTGGGGGTGTTTAATACATGTTTTACTATATGTATATAGATACAATTTTACATTAATTTTTATCCTTAATAACACTCATACGAACATTATTATAAAAACTAAAGCAACAATGTAACGAATTAAAAATACATCTCTTATACACATGCTTTAATATGGAAAATAAACAACGCCATATCTTTTGTTTTAATATACTGCAAAAATCGAAACAATTAAGAAACCCATTATTACTATAATCCTTAAAGTATATAAATAGTTACTTTTTTAAATATATTAAATACGTATATACCATGTTTTATTCAAATTATTGTATTTTCAAAATAAATTGCATTTTCCCCTTTTTTAATTGCATATACTTAAATTTATATTGTTTTTATTTAATATATATTCATTCCAATTATAGTTAACATTTTCAATAACTTTATTTTTATTCTTACACATTCCGTTTTAGAAATATACTTTATTGGGTAATTTTATAATATATTTTGTCATCCTTTCCTTAAAACAAATATTAGCACTGAACCCATACTTATAAGCTTAAATAAGTCTTTAAATACATATTATTTTTAAAATAATGCTTAGTGAATATTAAACATATATACCTACTGATGATATTTTAAAGTATAATATAAAACTATGTTTAATTAGGTTCTTATATTGCACTTTAATAGGAGAGAGATAAGATATATTAGCTCTTTAATATATATATTTGTATAAACGTTCGGTAAATATTCTACATACTTAATTTATCTTATATATTATATTGTTATAGTTATCAATGTATATCATTCAAATCATTTATTAAAAATTCAATATTTTATGAATTCTATGGTAAAACAATTATAATATAATATGGAATAATAAAATGATATTTAACATAATTGAGTCTTTAACAGTTTCTTTATTTATCTATTTTTTTTGAATATAAAACCACATATTCAAAATTGAACCTTTAACAAAAACATAACATTAATACCCTTATAGTGTATTATTATTTGCCTTCTCTATAAAATTAATATCAGTATTTAATTATATGAAGGTTTCGCAATATAACAATATTTCAATATTAGTTATTGAATAATATTTTACCAGTTTATATGTATAGATATATAACATTAACGTTATTCTATTTATCATATTATTTATAATTATTAAAACAAAATATGATAAAAAATTTATTAATATACATATATTTTATTTTTTAACTATTTTAAAATATAATTTATTTATACCTCAAAACTATATAGTTCAAAATTAATAGTGATTAATCCAATAGTATACCTTTATAGTAAATAAATTAATGTATATATTAATAACTCTATTATTTGAATTTAAAACTTTATCATAAAATAAAACTATATATAATCGAAAATTAAAAGGATAGTATACATATATCTATAATTTAATTTTTTACTAATATGCATATTTTTATTGATTATTAAAAATGTTAGGTACATAAAACATCTTTTATAGATAATGTTGTATTGTCGAACCTCGATCGATATTTTATGAATATCTATTATTACAGTTCAGTTGGATAAAATGATTTGAATCTAAATAACTATGATACAAATCATAAGTTTTTCTAAATAAAATTTTCACTAAATAAAAAAACATATTATGATATGCATAATTCAATATAATCCCTGATTAACAAGTTTAATGTAATAGTCAATTATGATATTCCATAATATGAATTCATATATAATCAACATCTATATTAATATATTCAATATAGACATTTTATTTTAATCATATTAAATCGGCATAAACACACAATGTATATATTATACTTTATGGGAAATATGGTATGTGACCTCTTTCATGTTAGATTATTCCCCTTTTGGTTGCATATTTTGACTTTTTAAATTCATCTTCTGATAAAATATACGTGATGATACATATATTAAATTAGTATTTAAATTATAAAAAATTAAATGCAATGTAATACTTAGCCCTAACCCGAATGTGAGTTCCACATATATATCCTCAATCTTGACCCACAACATAAAAACTATATAAAAATTATCCAAAAATTACTTCGAAATAGACAGTTTTTTAACATATATAAATCATTATTATTATTCCTAAATTGTCACTCTCTTTGAATCATATATTAACGATTCATTTTCTTCTTTATATTTTTTATTTTTTCTCTTATATATTGTTTTTGAGCTCGCTTCCGAAATCCAAATAGCGAATACTAATATAAAATTTTAATAAAGTATGTTTTGTTTGTTAAAGTTTGCATATATTTAATGAAAATAATTTTTAAATTCTTTATTATATACCTTATAAGAAATTCCCAAAAGAAATCCTATTGCACCAAATATCGATAAAACTGAAATTAATTTGTTTCCTATCGACGAACTTGATGATGTATCTTCAGAACTTTGCATTGTTTCTTTCGGTTGAAAAGACGAAATTTGTTTACATTCATTTTTTAATTTATTATAATTAGTTGATAAAGTAGACAATAGTTGATTATAGTAACTATTTCCATTATCAGTATCACTATCAGTAAGGAGTTTTCGATATTCATCAAAAAATTCATTATCATCGTTCAAATAGTTATTGCATTTTTTCTTGTCTTCATCAATTTTAGTATACATTTCACATAAAATTTTAAATAAATTATAAAGTTTAGACACTTTATCATTAGAAATATTCATCAATTCTTTTTTTTTATTTATAACCTCAATGAAACTATTATACTTTTGATGATTTTCTATATATAATTTATAAAAATAATTTAGATTGGTAATGGTATTATCTTGAGTATTCTTTAGGTTTAACATATAACTTAACCATAGAATAATATAATCAACAACATTTATATTATTTTGCACATTATGCGATGACCCAGAATTCCAAAAGAATTGATTAAGCAAAAAATAAAATCCGGCATTAATTTTATCGAGATTACCTTCACATTTATTATTATTACAATAACCATCTAAGAAATTTTGTTCTTTAAATTCATATTCTCCTTCATCCAATATATCGGAAAAAAACTCCCATATACTCTTAAACTTTTCACACTAAGAAAACATTTAAAAACAATTATTAGAAATGTATATTATTGAGAATTTTATTAAAATAAAGTTTAATGATATTTAAATATAATACAATATCAAAAAATGTAAAGGAAATTGTTATTATTAAAAAATGCATATACCACGTCTTTATCCATTGTGATGAAATCTCATTTTATATTTGTAAATTGAGTAGAATCATGCTATTTTATATACGATGTCCCCAATATGTGACGCTAATACTTTAACCCTATATATAGAAACTGTCTGTAGTTAAATATATTATAAATTTTTAATAATTAAATTATTATACACAATAAAATAATATTATTAGTAAAGAAACGTTCTATTTCTATTTATCATAATTAGCTAAATTACCTTAAATAGAGAGTTGCTTAATACATTTTAGTTAAATATATATATAATGAATTTTATACAAAAAATACTGTTTTTACTAGAATATGGTATAACTTTATTATAAAAATGGATATACTTTTATAAAGAATTTAAAGTATCTTTAAACATAGGAAAATAATATATTTATATCTTCTATTTTAATGATTTCAATTCTAAAACTTAAATACTGTATAAATCTAAAAAATAAATAGTTCTATTATTACTATAATCCATAAAAGTATATAAATAGTAATTTTTTAAAATATAATAAATATTTATATAGTTATTTCTAATACTATATACCATGTTTAATTAAAATTATATTATTTTCGAATTAAGTTGCATTGTTCCCTTTTTTAATTGCATATAAATAAGTTTAATATTATTTTATTAATATATATAACTTTACAATCTATGTTAATGAGTCCAATAACTTTATTTTTATTCTTATATAATTAAATTTAGAAATATACTTTATTAGATAATTTTATAATATATTTTGCACATCTTTCTCACGGTTTAAAACGACAATTAGCACTGAAATCGTATTTATATGCTTAAATAAGACTTTTAATGCATATTGTTTTTAAAATGATACTTAGTAAATATTAATACATAAATAACTATTGATGCAAACTTTAAAGTATAATATAAAACTATGCGTAATTAAATTGTTGTATTTACATTTTAGATAGGAGAGATAAGGGAATTATACTTTTTTAAGACAAGAATATAGCCATATTAAATTTACCTATTCTATATAGTTAATTATGTATTGTATTCCTTTAACATTAAAGCTTTCAATTCGTGTATACATTAAAAATGCCTTATAATTATTTTCTAAATATACAGTTTGCTTTTATATTTTATAATAAACTATATTTTTAAGAAAAATATATAATTATTAATATTAACTTTCTTGGTAGTGTTAATTCTAATATTATAGCATTAAATCTTACTTAAATAAGTGTTATAATATTTCATTTGATGTTTTGTGCATATAATTTTAATCTTATTACATTTTTAATAATATATATCAACTTATTCGAATCAGATGAATTTAATGATTTTTTCGTATTTAATATTTTATCTATTGTTATTACTATTATTATTATTGCTATGTCGCTGTATAGTTCAACGGAATAATTAATGCGCTTAATCAAAATACTTTAAATCAATTAGTAATTTTTTTGTTTCATTGTTTTAAAGTATAACATTTAGAACATATTATTTCGTAATAACAACATATTTAAATTATAAATTTAGAGTTTTTATATATATAATAACCTAATAAAAATATTATTAATTCAAATTAAATTAATTATTACATACCATTATACTTTGCATTAATATGTAATTGTATATGTTTCACAAAATTAACATATTTCAGTTTTAGTCATTTATACAATATTATATATATTAGAACAATAACGTTAATTTTATATACCAAGTTGTTTATAAGCATTATATCAAACTATAACATTAAATTTTATTATATACTTATATTTTATTTTTTAACTATTTTAAAATATAATTATTTATACCTCAAAATTATAAAGTTTACAAATTAATAGTGATTAATATATTGTTATACCTTTATGATAAATTGAAGCGTATAAATAAACTTCTATTAATACAAATGTAAAATACAAGAGAATAGTAACTACAATTAAAACTTAAAAAATGTTAGAAGCGTAATAATATTTTATAGACAATGTTATATTGTCGATTCTCGTCGATATTCCAGGCATCTATATTTTATGAATATCTATTATTACAGTTATGTTGACGTAATATAATTTAAACTAAAATAAATATGATACAAATAATAACTTTTACTAAATAAAATGTTTTATCAAATAAAGAAACATTGCGTTATGAAAAATTCGATATAACCGCAGATTAACAAATTTTATATAATAGACAATTATGATGTTGAATAATACGAATTAATATATGCAATATAGACATTTTTTTTAATCATATTAAATCCATATGAACACTTAATTATATATATTATAACTTATAAAATATGTTATGTAACCCCTTCCACATTAATGGTTATATCCACTTTTTGGTTGCATATTTGGACTTTATATGTGATGAAACATACGGAATGATACATATATTTAATTAATGTTTAAATTATAAAAAATTAAATAAAGATATAATACTTAGCTCTAACCCGAATATGGGTTCCATAAACATAACCCTGACCCTATAACTTAAAAACAATATAAAAACTATGATCAAAAATTACTCCCCAATAGACAGTTTCTTAAAATACATCAATCTGCATACTCGGAATAATTTATTAATGATCCATTTTCTTCTTTATTTTTTTAGCTTTTCTCTTAAATGTTGTTTTTGACCTCGTTTCCGAAATCCAAATAACGAATACTAATATAAAATGAAGAAATATATGATTTTGTTTGTTATTGTTTGCATATATATAATGAAAATAATTTTTTAATTCCTTATTATTTACCTTATAAGCAATTCCCAAGAAAATTGGTATTGCAACTAATATCGATAAAATTGGAATTAATTTGCTTGTTATCGAACTTGATGTAGCTTCAGAAACATGTTCAGAAATTATTTTTTTTATATCTGGAGTGGATGGAAATTTTTTACATTTTTTTTTTAAATTGTCATAATCAGTTAATAAATTAATCAATACATAAAAATAGCGGATATTTTCACCAATGTTATGATCTATGATAATTTTTTTATATGTTTCAACAAATTGATTAGCCTTTTCTAAACTATTATCGCAATTTGAGCTTTCTGCATCAAACTCAATATATATGTCACATAATGTACTAAATGCATCATATAATTTAGATATAATGCTCATATCCATACTTAAAATATAATTATTTCTATCTATAAGATCCTTATAATTTTTATAAGCAGTAACATCATCTATATTCTTATTATACTTCTTACCACCATTTATATATTTATTATAAAAACTCGTTCTATTGTCAGCTTCATTACTTTCGATCAGGCTTAACACATAACTTAACCATATCAAAATGTATTGAACAATATAGATGTTTCCTTTTGCAGCATCTTCAAACGCAGACTTATCCTTAAACAATGTATCAAAAATATGTAAAAACCTAGCATTAATTTTACCTGCATTATCATCACATTCTACATCATTACAGTAATCATTATCATTTGTAAATTGATAGATTATACCATCGTCCGAATTGGAAATCACGTTCCTTAAAGGAAGTAACGTTTGACACTAAGAAAGCAGTTAAAAACAATTAATAAAAACAAGAATTATTAAAAATTTTATTAAAATAAAGTTTAATGATATTTATATGTAATATAAAAAAATGTAAAGGAAACTATTATTATTAAAAAATGCATATACCACTTCCTTATTCATTATAATGGGGGGTTATTTTTGATTTGTAAATTGAGTAGAAGCATGTTCTTTTATATGTACTGTACCAAATATGTGACGCAAATGTTTTAACCCTATATATAACAGCTGTATGTAGTTAAATATATTATATGTTTTTCAATAATTAAATTAATATGGAATAATAAAATAACGTTATTACTAAAGAAATGTTGTATTTGTGTTTATGCTAATTAGCTAAGTTACCTTAAATAGAGAGTTGCTTAATACAATTTTTATTAAATATATATGTAATGAATTTTATACAAAAAATGATATTCTTACTAACATCTGGTATATCTTTATTATAAAAATGGATATCCTTCTATAAAGAATTTAAAGTATGTTTGAACATAGAAAAGGAATATATTTATATCTTATGTTTTAATGATTTCAATTCTAAAACTTAAATACTGTATAAATCTAAAAAAATAAAAATTATATTATTACTATAATCCTTAAAATATATTAAACTTTTATATATTTGCTTCTAATACTATATACAATGCTTTATTAAAATTATAATGTTTTCAAATTAAGTTATGTTACTTACATCTCTATGCAAATTATATAAATTTATATTGTTCTTAATGAATGTAGATAAATTCATAATCCATTTTAATGAGTTCGATAACTTTATTTTTATTCCTATATACTTCAATTTAGAAGTATATCTTATTGGGCAATTTTATAATATATTTTGCCATATTTTCCATTCTTTAAAACAATTTGCACTGAACCCGTATTTATAAGCTTAAATAAATCTTTGAATGCATATTATTTTTAAAATAATACTTAGTAGATATTAAACATATAAAAAATTAATAAGTATTAATGCAAATTTTAAAGTATAATAGAAAAATATGTTTAATTAGGTTGTTATATTGCCTTTAAGAGGAGAGAGATAAGATATATTGCTCTTTTAATATATAAATTTAGATAAATATTCATTAAATGTTCTACATAATTCATTTTTATCTTATATATTTTATTTGTTTAGTTATCAATGTATATACATTCAAATAATTTATTAAAAATTCTATATTTTATTAATTTTACAAAAAACAATAATAATATAATACGCGTTAATATTGAATAATAAAATGATATTTAATATTAATTAAGTATTTAACTATTTCTCCATTAATCCATATTTTTAGAATATAAAACTACAAATTCCAAATTGAATAATTAACAAATATATAATGTATTATTATGTCTTTTAGATAAAATTAATATTAAATTATATGAAAGTTTCACAATAAAACAATATTTTAATATTAACTATTGGTAATTTCTAGATTATATGTATAGGCATATAATAATGCATCATATCTATAATATTAAACTATATTGATATACTTATATTTATTTTTTAACTATTTTAAAATATAATATATTTATACCTCAAAAATTAAAAATTAATAGTGATTAATATAATGTTCTACCTTTATGATAAGTTAAAGCGTACAAATTAACTTCTATTAATACAAGAAGATAATAATAAATACAATTAAAAATTAAAAAAATCTTAGAAGCATAATAATATTTTATAGATAATGTTGTATTGTCGATTCTCGATCGATATTTATGAATCTATATTTTATGAATATCTATTATATATTGGTAATATGCTTAATTAACATTAAAAATATAATCATTAATATGAATCGAGTTATAATTATACTTTAATAATAAAATTATTATATTGTTCGGTTATAAAAATAAGATTTAAATTAAAATAAATATGATGCAAATAATAAGTTTTACTAAATAAAATTATCATTAAATAAAGAAACATATTATGATATGCATAATTCAATATAACCACATATTAACTTTTATATAGACAATTATGATATAACATAATATGAATTAATATATAGTCAATATATATATTATAACTTATGAAAAAATGTTATACAACCCCATTTATATTAGCTTATCCCCATTTTGTGTTGAATATTTGAGCATCATCTCTTGATTAAACATACGGGATGATACATATATTAAATTAGTGTTTAAGTTATAAAAAATTAAATGCAATGTAATACTTAGCCCTAACCCGGATATGGGTTCCACAACATAAAAACTATATAAACATTATGCAAAAATTATTTCGAAATAGACAATTTCTTAAAATATATAAATCATTGTTACTATTCCTGAAATAGCCACTACTCTTCGAATAATATATTAATGATCAGTTTCTTCTTTATTTTTTTAGCATTTCTCTTAAATGTTGTTTTTGAGATCGTTTCCGAAATCCAAATAACGAATACTAATATAAAATGTTAAGAAGCGTACGGTTGTTCATTAATGTTTACATATATATAATATATTTTTTTTAATTCCTTATTATTTACCTTATAAGAAACTCCCAATAAAATTGATGTTGTAACAAATATAATTGCAATTGTAATTAGTATATTTTTTGTTACTGAACTTCGTGGACAAGCTACAAGTGGTGAGATATGACTACATTTAGCACTATATTTATGTTCAAAAATTTGATAATCTATTGATAAACTAGACCATAGTTTAGAATATAAATATCCTTTAGTAATATCAAAAGAATTTTTAAGTTTTTCATATTTTTCAAAAAATTCTCCAGCACTTTCTAAACATGTCTTGCACTGAGTATTTTTTTCTGGACCAAATTCACTATACATGTTAAATAATGATTTAAATGGATCATAAAAATTAGATATATCTTTAATATTCATATTCATCGATTTTATTTTTTTTTCTATAACACCCTTATTAATATTTTTACTAGTATCAGAAGTTATATGTTTATCATAACAACTATTTGCTTCTATATAATCAGTATAAAACTCGTTTGATATGATCGTTTCATCTTCTTTTTTTTGATTTAGTTTATAACTTAACCATAAAATAGCGTATTCAACAAGTTTTTCACTATCTATATTTTCATCATTAATATCATTAAACATATTTAGTAACATTATAAAACCAGAGATAATCTTTTCTTCATCACTACTACAGTTACAATCAGAGAAAAACATATTTAATGTATTCCCAGAAATATTTGTTCCCGAGTTGTTCGGATCATCAACAAAATATGTATCGATCGTATTAATTGATTCCCACTACGAATATATTTTGCGAATTAAACAAAAGAATGTATTAATATAAATGTTACTAAAACGAAAATTAATATAATTTGTAGGATTGCAACATACGAATAATATAAGAAAAAAGATATATACCACTTTATAAGACATTATAATGAAATTCTGTTATAATTTGGAGATTATGCGGGGTGATGTTATTTATATATATTCTATAAAATATATGTTATATTTACTTAATCTCTTTACGTAGCACTTATCTTTCGTTAGACATATTATTCTTAATTTTAACTTCATATAAAATAATAGTACATTAGTATTACTAAAATATTATACTTATTTTATGACATTTATCTAAAATATCTTAAATAGAGGGTTGCTTACACACTTTTCCATATGTATATATGATGCATTTTATACAAAAAATATTATTCTTACTAACATTTGGTATAATTTTATTATAAAATTAATATACCTTTATAATGAATTTAAAAAATATATACTTATACATATGTTTTAATATCCAAGATAAATGACGTCATAAAACTTAAATAATGCACAAATATAAAAAGTTAAAAAAGTTATTATTATTACAATCCTTAAAGTATATAAATAATTATTTAATAAGATAGACTAAATACTTATACACTTGTTTCTAATACTATATACCATGTTTTATTAAAATTATAGTATTTATAAAGTTGTATTGTTCCATTTTCTATGCAAAATACATAAATTTATATTGTTTTTAATGAATGTAGATAAATTAAAAAATAATTTTAATGCGTTAAATAACTTTATTTTTATTCCAATATACCTTATTGGATAATTTTATAATATATTTTACGCATAATTTCCACGGTTTAAAACGACAATTAGCACTGAACCCGTATTTATAACCTTAAATAAGTCTTTGAGTTCATATTGTTTTTAAAATCATACTTAGTATATACTAAATATTAACATATAAATAACTATTATGTAAATTTTAAAGTATAATAGAAAACTATGTTTGATTATGTCATTATTTTACCCTTTAATAGGAGAGAGATAAGATATATTAGCCTTTAATATATATATTTATATAAATATTTGCTAAATATTATACATAATTTTATCTTATATATTCTATTGTTATAGTTAATGTATATCATTCAAATAATTTATTAAAAATTCTATATTTTATTAATTCTATGATACAGTAATGTTGTTTTGAATTATAAAATGATTATTCACTAAACACTAATGTGAATAATAAAATACCATTTAACATGAATTGGGTCTTTAACCATTTCACCATTGATTCATATTTTTAGAATATTAAACCACATATCCCAAATTGGATCTTTAACAAATATATAAAAATGATACATTTATAATGTATTATTATGTGTCTTTTTGATAAAATTAATATTTAATTATATGAAATTTCCACAATAAAACAATATTTTAATATTAATTATTGGTATAGTATTTTATTATATTATATATATAGATGTATAATAATAACTCTATTCTATCTTTCATATTATTTACATTTGTTAAAACAAAATATAACATTAAATTTTATTAATATACTTATATTTTGTCTTTTAACTACTTTAAATATAATTTATATATATTTCAAAACTATAAAGCTTAAAAATTAATAGTGATTAATCTAATATTATACCTTTATAGTAAATAAATTAATGTATATATAACTATTTCTATCAACATTAATTAAAACTTTAACATAAAATGATACTATATATAATCGAAGGTTAAAAGGATAGTATGCCTATATCTATAATGTAATCTTTATTATTATACATATTTTTATTATATTATTAAAAATGGTAGATGTATAAAACATTTTTTATAGACATTGTTGTATTGTCGAACCTCGATTAATATTTTTTGAATCTATATTTTATTATTATCTATTATGCATTGAGAATATGTTTAATTAATGTTAAAAACACACATATTAATGTGAAGGTATATTATAATGTAGATGAATATTCAAAATGAATTTTATTATAATTCATATCCAACTTCATATATAATATTATTATACTGTTCGGTTATCAAAATACGGTTTAAATTAAAACAAATGATACAAATAATAAGTTTTACTAAATAAAGTGTTTTATCAAATAAAGAAACATATTGTGTTATGCATAATTCAATATAGCTTTGGGTTATCAAGCTTTATATAATAAATAATTATGACATATCATAATATGAATTAATATATGCAATATAGACATTTTTTTTTAATCATATAAAATCGATATGAACACCCAATTATATATATTATAACTTATGAAAAAATGTTATGTGGTCCTTTTCATATTATATTATGCCCTTTGGGGTTGCATATTTTAACTTTTGAACTTTATTTCCTGATTAAACATATAGGGATGATGCATATATTTAATTAGTGTTTAAATTATAAAAAATTAATACAATGTAATACTTAATCTTATCCCGAATATGGGGTTCACAAACACAACCCTGACCCACAACATAAAAACTGTTTAAAAATTATACAAAAACATTATAAAATTATTATAACTATACATATATAACATTATATATTATTGATTATATTTAATTATTATTATAGACCAAATAATTATGTTCAAAAATTATGGTAAACAATTATTTATTTTCAAATAGGCAGTTTCTTAAAATATATCAACCATTATTAATATTCCTGAAATAGTCACTACTCTTCGAATCATATATTAATGATCCATTCTCTTCATTATTTTTTTAGCTTTTCTCTTATTTGTTGTTTTTGAAATCGTTTCCGAAATCCAAATAACGAATACTAATGTAAAAATGGTAAACATATTAATATTTTTTGATAATCGTATATAAGTAATCATGTAAATAATTTATAAATTCCTTATTATTTACCTTATAAGAAATTCCTAAAAGAAATCCTATTATACCAATTATCGATAAAACTGGAATTAATTTGTTTGTTATCGACGAACTTGATGTAGCTTCAAATTTTTGTCCAGAATCTTGTACACTATTTTCTTTTATTTTTATCGGTGAAAGGGATTGAATATCGTTACAATCAACGTTACTACTATTACAAAATTCTTTAAAATTATTATAATCGTTTGACAATGTAGACAATACTTGATAATAAGGACTATCTTCAGTAATATCAGAAACCTCATTAAGTTCATTGTATTTTTCAACAAATTTGTTAGCATTTTCTAAATAGCTCTTATCTGTTGTGTCGTTTGCATTAAGTTCAGTGTACATGTTACATAATGGTTTAAATGCAGCATAAAATTTAGAAATATTTTCAATATTAATAGTCATCAAATTTTTTTTTTTATTTATAAGTTCAATATAACTTTTACACCCCGTAAAATCAACTGTAGACTTTTTATACTCTTCGCCTTTATTTATATATTCATCATAAAATGTATTTACATTGTTGATGTTATTATCATTTTTTAGGTTTAGCATATAACTTAACCATATGATAATGTAATCAGCAATATTGATATCACTTTTTTTATTTTTCACAAATAATTGGTCAAGCAACCATAAACATCCAGCATTTATTTTATCGAGATCAGTATTGCATTTCTGATTAGGGCAATAATTCTTAATATTCCCATTTTGATGAAAATCGTGTGTTGTAGATTTTCCTAATTCATCGGGGTAAAATGCCCTTAAAGTACTAAACCTTGTACACTAAGAAAACAATTAAAAAAGTATAATAAAAATATATATTAATGAAATTCTTATAAAGTAAAATTTAATGATTTTTATAGCCAATATATTATCGACAAATACAAGGAAAATCAAATTTTATTAATAAATACAGATACCAAAACAATGTCCATTGTAATATTATTTTGTTTATAATATGTATATTATGTAGCATCATATTATTTTATATGTTTTACGCTTAATAAATGACAAAATAATTGAACTTTAATATAAAATTATATGTGGTTAATCATGTTATTATCATTTTTAATATCAATTTAAATATAATATAGAACAATATATATGTTTATGGTAATTAGGTAAATTGCCTTATTTTGGGGGTTGTTTAATACATTTTATATCATATGTATATATAATACAATTTTGCATAAATTATTATTCTTAATACCTCTCCGTATAATTTTATAATAATTATAAATATATCATCTTATATATATGCTTTAATATAGAAAATAAACAACGTCATATCTTTTGTTTTAATAAGTGGTGCCCCCAAAGTAATATACTGCACAAATCGAAACAATTAAGAAATACATTATTACTATAACCCCTAAAAGTATATAAATAGTTGTATTTTTAAATATGCTAAATACTTATATACTTTTTTCTTATAATATATATATAGTTTTTTCTAAAATTATAACATTTACAAAATAAGTTGCATTGATCCCTTTTTTAATTGCACATATATAATATTATTATTATTTTTATTTAATATATATGAATTCTAATTATGTTTAACATTTTCAATAACTTTATTTTAATTCCTACATACTTCAATTTAGAAGTATACCTTATCGGATAATTTACAATATATTTTACGCATCTTTTCCACTGTTAAAACAATTAGAACTGAAACCATATTTATAAGCTTAAATAAGTCTTTGAATGCATATTATTTTTAAAATAATACTTAGTAAATATTAACAAATAAATAAGTATTGATGCAAATTTTAAAGTATAATAGAAAACTATGTTTAATTAGGTTATTATATTTCACTTTAAGAGGAGAGAGATAAGATATATTTTCTCTTTTAATATATAAATTTATATAAATATTCGTTAAATTTTCTAGATTTTCATTTTTATCTTATATATTTTATTTTTATAATTATCAATTTATATACAATCAGATAATTTATTAAAAATTCTATAATTTATTAATTTGATGAAAAAACAATACTATTTTGAATTATAAAATATGATTCATTAAACAATGATAATATAATATGGAATAATAAAATGACATTTATCGTGAATTCAGGCTTTAGCCTTTCTTTATATAACCAGTTTTTTAGAATATAAAACCACATATCCAAAATTGGATCTTTAACAAATATATAATCATTGATATCTTTATAATGTATTATTTGTCTTTTCGAAAAAAATAATATTTAATTATATTAAGTTTTCACAATAAAATAATATTTAATATAAGTTATTCATAGAGTATTTTGTTAGATTATATATATAGGCGTATAATAATAACGCTATTCTATCTTTCATATTATTTATAATTATCAGAACAAACTATAACATTAAATTTTATTAATATACTTATATTTTGTCTTTTAAATACTTTTAATATATATTTCCAATTTGTATATACTTCAAATTTACAAGTTTAAAAATTAATAATGACTAATCTGTTATTATATCTTTATGATAAATAAATTAAAACATATAAAGCATCTTCTATTAATACTAATTAATTTTAATAAAAATCTAAAGGAAGCACAAAAAAATAATAGTAACTACAATTAATAATTAAAAAATATTGTATATATAGTGTATTTTTTATGTATTATTAAAAATGTTAGAAGCATAATAATATTTTATAGACAATGCTATATTGTCGATTCTCGATCGATATTCTATGCATCTATATTTTATAAATATCTATTATATATTAGTAGTGTGTTTAATTAATCTTAAAACCAACGTATTAACATGAATATATATTGTAATGTAGATGAATATTCAAAATGAACCATCTTATAATTAATACCTAACCTCATATATAATCCTATTATTAAAGTTATGTTGACGTAATGTAATTTAAAACAAATATGATACAAATTATAAGCTTTACTAAATAAAATATTTCATCAAATAAAGAAACATATTATGATATGCATAATTCAATGTATCTCTGGGTTATCAAGGCTTATATAATAGGAAATTATGATGTTTCATAATACAACTTCATATATAGTCAATGTCTATATTAATATATGCAATATAGACATTTTTTTTAATCATATTAAATCGGAATGAACCCTCAATTATATATATTGTAATTTATGAAAAAATGTTATGTGGTCCCTTTCATATTGATGGCAGTACCCCTTTTTTGGTTGCATATTTAGGCTTCAGCTCTATATTAAAAATGCAGGATGGTACATATATTAAATTAGTGTTTAAATTATAAAAAATTAAGTAAAATACAATACTTAGCCCTAACCCGAATATGGGTCCCACAACATAAAAACTATATAAAAATTATGCAAAAATTACTTCGAAATAGACAATTTCTTAAAATATATCAACCATTATTACTATTCCTGGAATAACCAATACTCTTTGAATAATATATTAATGATCAGTTTCTTCTTTATTTTTTTAGCATTTCTCTTAAATGTTGTTTTTGAGATCGTTTCCGAAATCCAAATAACGAATACTAATGTAAAATGTTAAGAAGCGTACGGTTGTTCGTTAATGTTTGCATATATATAATATTTTTTTTTAATTCCTTATTATTTACCTTATAAGAAACTCCCAATAAAATTGATGCTGCAACAAATATAATTGCAATTGTAATTAGTATATTTTTTGTTACTGAACTTCGTGGACAAGCTACAAGTGGTGAGACATTCCTACATTTAACACTATATTTTTTTTCATAATTTTTATAATCATTTGATAAACTAGACAATAGTTGATAATAAGAACTTCCTTTATTAATATCTAAAGCATTTTTAAGTTTTTCATATTTTTCAAACAATTCTCTAGCATTTTCTAAACATGTCTTGCATTCAGTATTTTCTTCTGGATCAAATTCACTATACATGTCACATAATGATTTAAATG